>NW_027258086.1:5000-97500 GCF_045791955.1 Oncorhynchus clarkii lewisi | reverse complement strand
TTACCTTGTCAGCTCGGGGGATTTGATCTTGCAACCTTTCGTTTATTAATCCAACGCTCTAACACTCTACCTGCCGTCCCTACACTCTAGCCACTAGGCTACCTGCCGTCCCTACACTCTAACCACTAGGCTACCTGCCGTCCCTACACTCTAACCACTAGGCTACCTGCCGTCCCTACACTCTAACCACTAGGCTACCTGCCGCCCCTACACTCTAACCATTAGGCTACCTGCCGTTCCTACACTCTAACCACTAGGCTACCTGCCGCCCCTACACTCTAACCACTAGGCTACCTGCCTCCTCTACACTCTAACCACTAGGCTACCTGCCGTCCCTACACTCTAACCACTAGGCTACCTGCCGTCCCTACACTCTAACCACTAGGCTACCTGCCGCCCCTACACTCTAACCACTAGGCTACCTGCCGCCCCTACACTCTAACCACTAGGCTACCTGCCGCCCCATTGAAATCCAGTAGGAAAGGTCCAACCTCAGTATACAGAAGACTGAATAGTTTCTGTAAATGTGTTATCTAGCTATAGCAGCTGGCCTTGTCCTCTCCTCACACGGTCCTTTAATCTAAAGAGACAACAGCCACACAGCATGTTGATTACTTACACCAGATGTTGCAGGAATATCCCCCCCCCTGTTGAGAGATATTAAAGTTCAATTGAACTGAATTGAGTGTAGTCCACCAGAAATCCATCCTGACCACCTCTAACTGATTTACACCAAACTTAAAAAAAGGAAAAGTTGCACCAAACTCAAAAAACAAAACAAAACCCCCCCCCCAACCCAAAGAAGCAGCAGGAAACGTGGTTGGAAGACTTGGTCCACTTGTATTTATCATCGTTGTTGTTTTTCCTCATACTGCTTTCTGAACGTTGCAGTAGGACCTATTTAAGACATTGACATCAACAATTGACATCAGTAGTCACGCTTGATTGAGGTTATTCATTATGCAGTAGTTAGGTTGTGAAGTAGCAGGTAGTCCAACGATAAGTTCTCTCTCTCTCTCTTCCCGAGAAGGTGAGTCTTTCTGTCAAGTTGTCTCAATTGCTGCTGCTGCTGCTGCCAGTGGAGATGGAGGTTAGTGATCCATCTTTACCCTCCCTTTCCGCTGCTTTCTTCTTCGTCTCATCTTTGAAGAAGAGTAGCGGGAACATCCCTAAGATGCAGCCGATGGCAACGCCGATGGCTTTACCCTGAAGACAAAACGAAACAAGAAACAACGTTCCATTACTACTCTGATGCCTAGTAATAATACTAATACTAATACTAACACCAATACTAATACTAATACTAACACCAATACTAATACTAATACTAACACCAATACTAATACTAATACTAACACCAATACTAATACTAACACTAATACTAACGCTGACACTAATACTAATGCTAACACTAACACTAATACTAACACTAATACTGACACCAACACTAATACTAACACTAATACCGATACTAACACCAATACTAATACTAATACTAATACTAACACTGATACTAATACTAACACTAATACTGATACTAATACTAACACTAACACAAACACTAACACTAATACTAACACTAATACTAACACTAATCCTAACACTAGTATTGATACTAATACTAACACTAACACTAACACTAATACTAATACTAACACTAATACTGATACTAATACTAACACTAACACTAATACTAACACTAATACTAACACTAATCCTAACACTAGTATTGATACTAATACTAACACTAACACTAATACTAATACTAACACCAATACTAATACTAATACTAACACTAATACTGATATGAACACTAATACTAACACTAATACTGATACTAACACTGATACTAACACCAATACTAATACTAACACTAATACTAACACTAATAATAACACTGGTACTAACACTAATACTAACACCAATACTAACACTAACACTAACGCCAATACTAACACTAACACTAATACTAACACTAACACTAATACTAACACTAATACTAACACTAATACTAATACTAATACTAACACTAATACTAACACCAATACTAATACTAATACTACCGCCAATACTAATACTAACACCAATACTAATACTAACACTAACACCAATACTAATACTAATACTAACACCAATACTAATAGTAACACCAATACTAATACTAATACTAACACCAATACTAATACTAATACTAACACCAATACTAATACTAACACCAATACTAATACTAACACTAATACTAACACTGACACGAATACTAATACTAACACTAATACTAATACCAACACTAATACTAACACCAACACTAATACTAACACTAATACCGATACTAACACCAATACTAATACTAATACTAATACTAACACTAATACTAATACTAACACTAATACTAACACTAATACTGATACTAATACTAACACTAACACTAATACTAATAATAACACTAATCCTAACACTAATACTGATACTAACACTGATACTAACACCACTACTAATACTAACACTGATACTAACACTAATACTAACACCAATAATAATACTAACACTAACGCCAATACTAACACTAACACCAATACTAATACTAACACTAACGCCAATACTAACACTAACACCAATACTAATACTAATACTAACACTAACACTAATACTAACACTAATACTGATACTAATACTAACACTAACACTAATACTAATAATAACACTAATCCTAACACTAATACTGATACTAACACTGATACTAACACCACTACTAATACTAACACTAATACTAACACCGATACTAACACTAATACTAACACCAATAATAATACTAACACTAACGCCAATACTAACACTAACACCAATACTAACACTAATACTAACACTAATACTAATACTAACACTAATACTAATACTAACACCGATACTAATACTAATACTAACACCAATACTAATACTACTACTAGCACCAATACTAATACTAACACTAACACCAATACTAATACTAACACCAATACTAATACTAATACTAACACCGATACTAATACTAACACTAATACTAACACTGACACGAATACTAATGCTAACACTAACACTAATACCAACACTAATACTAACACCAACACTAATACTAACACTAATACCGATACTAACACCAATACTAATACTAATACTAATACTAACACTAATACTAACACTAATACTGATACTAATACTAGCGCTAACACTGACACTAATACTAATACTAACACTAATCCTAACACTAATACTGATACTAATACTAACACTAATACTAATACTAATACTAACACTAATACTGATACCAACACTAACACTAATACTAACACTAATACCGATACTAACACCAATACTAATACTAATACTAACACTAACACTAATACTGATATGAACACTAATACTAACACTAATACTGGTACTAACACTGATACTAACACCAATACTAATACTAACACTAACACTAATACTAACACTAACACTAATACTAACACTAACACTAACGCCAATACTAACACTAACACTGATACTAACACTAACACTAATACTAACACTAATACTGATACTAACACCAATACTAATACTAACACTGATACTAACACTAACACTAATACTAACACTAACACTAATACTGATATGAACACTAATACTAACACCAATACTAATACTAACACCAATACTAACACTAATACTAACACTGATACTAACACTAACACTAACACTAACACTAATACTAACACTAATACTAACACCAATACTAATACTAACACTAATACTGATACTAATACTAATACTAACACTAACGCCAATACTAACACTAATACTAACACTAACACTAATACTAACACTAATACTAACACTAACACTAATACTGATATGAACACTGATACTAACACTAACGCCAATACTAATACTAACACTAACACCAATACTAATACTAACACTAACACCAATACTAATACTAACACTAACACTAATACTAATACTAACACTAATACTAATACTAATACTAATACTAACACCAATACTAACACTAACACTATTACTAACACTAATTCCGATACTAACACCAATACTAATACTAATACTAACACTAATACTAATACTAACACTAATACTGATACTAATACTAACACTAACACTAATACTAACACTAATACTAATACTAACACTAATACTGTTACCAATACTAACACTAACACCAATACTAATACTGATACTAACACTAACACTAATACTAACACTAATACCGATACTAACACCAATACTAATACTAATACTAACACTAACACTAATACTGATATGAACACTAATACTAACACTAATACTGATACTAACACTGATACTAACACCACTACTAATACTAACACTAACACTAATACTAACACTGATACTAACACTAATACTAACACCAATAATAATACTAACACTAACACCAATACTAACACTAACACCAATACTAACACAAACGCCAATACTAACACTAATACTAACACTAATACTAACACTAATACTACCACTACCACTAATACTGATACTAACACTAATACTAACACTAATACTACCACTAACACTAATACTGATACTAACACTAATACTAATACTAACACTAATACTAATACTAACACTAATGCTAACACTAACACTAATACTAACACTAATACTGCAGTGCTACCAGTATGTAACCTACACACAACTCTTGGCCAATAAACTCTGTGAAGGAAAGTTTCTTTTTTATTAGCCTGACTGCTGGATTCACATAAAAATACTGTCTTCAGTGAAATGGCTGCACAATCAAAAGCACATTCTGTAGGACATATTCTGTAGGACATATTCTGACTGATTTTGGGCTCTATTCAACCAGATCCACTAAGTAAGCAACACAGAGAGGACTGACAGACAGAGAGAGAGAGAGAGAGAGAGAGAGAGGGGGAGACAGGCAGAGAGAGAGAGAGAGAGAGAGAGAGAGAGGGGGAGACAGAGAGTGAGAGAGAGAGAGAGAGAGAGAGGGAGGGGGAGACAGAGAGTGAGAGAGAGAGAGAGAGAGAGAGAGAGAGCGAGAGAGAGAGAGAGACAGAGACAGAGACAGAGAGACAGGGACAGAGACAGAGAGACAGGGACAGAGACAGGGACAGAGACAGGGACAGAGAGAGAGGGAGACAGAGAGAGAGAGAGACAGGCAGGCAGACAGACAGACAGACAGACAGACAGTATGTCCTCTCAGAGATACGACAGAGACTCACACTGTGGGTGCTAACTCTGGTCTGCCACATGTCAGCCTGTTTGGGGTTCAGATCAGGGCCCACCAACCCACAACGACAGGCCAGGGCTTCCACGTAACCTGCAAGGCTAACACAGGAAAATACCATGGTTACATACCTTAACACACTAGAAAATACCATGATTACATACCTTAACACACTAGAAAATACCATGGTTACATACCTTAACGCACTAGAAAATACCATGGTTACATACCTTAACGCACTAGAAAATACCATGGTTACATACCTTAACGCACTAGAAAATACCATGGTTACGTACCTTAACACACTAGAAAATACCATGGTTACATACCTTAACACACTAGAAAATACCATGGTTACATACCTTAACACACTAGAAAATACCATGGGTACATACCTTAACACACTAGAAAATACCATGGTTACATACCTTAACACACTAGAAAATACCATGGTTACATACCTTAACACACTAGAAAATACCATGGTTACATACCTTAACACACTAGAAAATACCATGGTTACATATCTTAACGCACTAGAAAATACCATGGTTACATACCTTAACACACTAGAAAAAGGTTTGGTTACATACATCAATGTATTATCTCTGTACTATCTCTGTTGACGTAAAACCAGAAGTAATGTGATCAGCTGCACGATTAACTTCTGTGTTCATACTGTACGTGTTAGAAATTGAGAGTTTTTCCGGGGGGAAAAAAACTAAGTCTCTACCCTTGCAAAAGGTAACTCTCAGCCAAACCCCACCCCCCACTTCCGGCCACTTCCGATTTGCGTGGGGACACGCAGCAAACACGAGGCAAAGAAGTTTAAGCACTGTCTTCTCCCAGTTTCTGATACGTCCAAATAACCAGTGATGAACCCCCCCCCCTAACTAACGCTGCTCAGCTCTCACGCATCACATTCAGTCCTGGAAGACTCTCTCTGTCAACACGCAGAATCTGCCCACGGGAGAACCACGTTATAGACAGCTCTCAACACGCAGAATCTGCCCACGGGAGAACCACGTTATCGACAGCTCTCAACACGCAGAATCTGCCCACGGGAGAACCACGTTATCGACAGCTCTCAACACGCAGAATCTGCCCACGGGAGAACCACGTTATCGACAGCTCTCAACACGCAGAATCTGCCCACGGGAGAACCACGTTATAGACAGCTCTCAACACGCAGAATCTGCCCATGGGAGAACCACGTTATCGACAGCTCTCAACACGCAGAATCTGCCCACGGGAGAACCACGTTACAGACAGCTCTCAACACGCAGAATCTGACCACGGGAGAACCACGTTATAGACAGCTCTCAACACGCAGAATCTGCCCACGGGAGAACCACGTTACAGACAGCTCTCAACACGCAGAATCTGCCCACGGGAGAACCACGTTATAGACAGCTCTCAACACGCAGAATCTGCCCACGGGAGAACCACGTTATAGACAGCTCTCAACACGCAGAATCTGCCCACGGGAGAACCACGTTATAGACAGCTCTCAACACGCAGAATCTGCCCACGGGAGAACCACGTTATAGACAGCTCTCAACACGCAGAATCTGCCCATGGGAGAACCACGTTATCGACAGCTCTCAACACGCAGAATCTGCCCACGGGAGAACCACGTTACAGACAGCTCTCAACACGCAGAATCTGACCACGGGAGAACCACGTTATAGACAGCTCTCAACACGCAGAATCTGCCCACGGGAGAACCACGTTACAGACAGCTCTCAACACGCAGAATCTGCCCACGGGAGAACCACGTTATAGACAGCTCTCAACACGCAGAATCTGCCCACGGGAGAACCACGTTATAGACAGCTCTCAACACGCAGATTCTGACCACGGGAGAACCACGTTATAGACAGCTCTCAACACGCAGAATCTGCCCACGGGAGAACCACGTTATAGACAGCTCTCAACACGCAGAATCTGCCCACGGGAGAACCACGTTATAGACAGCTCTCAACACGCAGAATCTGCCCACGGGAGAACCACGTTATAGACAGCTCTCAACACGCAGAATCTGCCCACGGGAGAACCACGTTATAGACAGCTCTCAACACGCAGAATCTGCCCACGGGAGAACCACGTTATAGACAGCTCTCAACACGCAGAATCTGCCCATGGGAGAACCACGTTATCGACAGCTCTCAACACGCAGAATCTGACCACGGGAGAACCACGTTATAGACAGCTCTCAACACGCAGAATCTGCCCACGGGAGAACCACGTTATAGACAGCTCTCAACACGCAGAATCTGCCCACGGGAGAACCACGTTATAGACAGCTCTCAACACGCAGAATCTGCCCACGGGAGAACCACGTTATAGACAGCTCTCAACACGCAGAATCTGCCCACGGGAGAACCACGTTATAGACAGCTCTCAACACGCAGAATCTGCCCACGGGAGAACCACGTTATAGACAGCTCTCAACACGCAGAATCTGCCCACGGGAGAACCACGTTATAGACAGCTCTCAACACGCAGAATCTGCCCACGGGAGAACCACGTTATAGACAGCTCTCAACACGCAGAATCTGCCCACGGGAGAACCACGTTATAGACAGCTCTCAACACGCAGAATCTGCCCACGGGAGAACCACGTTATAGACAGCTCTCAACACGCAGAATCTGCCCACGTGAGAACCACGTTATAGACAGCTCTCAACACGCAGAATCTGCCCACGGGAGAACCACGTTATAGACAGCTCTCAACACGCAGAATCTGCCCACGGGAGAACCACGTTATAGACAGCTCTCAACACGCAGAATCTGCCCACGGGAGAACCACGTTATAGACAGCTCTCAACACGCAGAATCTGCCCACGGGAGAACCACGTTATAGACAGCTCTCAACACGCAGAATCTGCCCACGGGAGAACCACGTTATCGACAGCTCTCAACACGCAGAATCTGCCCACGGGAGAACCACGTTATAGACAGCTCTCAACACGCAGAATCTGCCCATGGGAGAACCACGTTATCGACAGCTCTCAACACGCAGAATCTGCCCACGGGAGAACCACGTTACAGACAGCTCTCAACACGCAGAATCTGACCACGGGAGAACCACGTTATAGACAGCTCTCAACACGCAGAATCTGCCCACGGGAGAACCACGTTATAGACAGCTCTCAACACGCAGAATCTGCCCACGGGAGAACCACGTTATAGACAGCTCTCAACACGCAGAATCTGCCCACGGGAGAACCACGTTACAGACAGCTCTCAACACGCAGAATCTGACCACGGGAGAACCACGTTATAGACAGCTCTCAACACGCAGGATCTGACCACGGGAGAACCACGTTATAGACAGCTCTCAACACGCAGGATCTGACCACGGGAGAACCACGTTATAGACAGCTCTCAACACGCAGAATCTGCCCACGGGAGAACCACGTTATAGACAGCTCTCAACACGCAGAATCTACCCACGGGAGAACCACGTTATAGACAGCTCTCAACACGCAGAATCTGCCCACGGGAGAACCACGTTACAGACAGCTCTCAACACGCAGAATCTGACCACGGGAGAACCACGTTATAGACAGCTCTCAACACGCAGAATCTGCCCACGGGAGAACCACGTTATAGACAGCTCTCAACACGCAGAATCTGCCCACGGGAGAACCACGTTATAGACAGCTCTCAACACGCAGAATCTGCCCACGGGAGAACCACGTTACAGACAGCTCTCAACACGCAGAATCTGACCACGGGAGAACCACGTTATAGACAGCTCTCAACACGCAGGATCTGACCACGGGAGAACCACGTTATAGACAGCTCTCAACACGCAGGATCTGACCACGGGAGAACCACGTTATAGACAGCTCTCAACACGCAGAATCTGCCCACGGGAGAACCACGTTATAGACAGCTCTCAACACGCAGAATCTGCCCACGGGAGAACCACGTTATAGACAGCTCTCAACACGCAGAATCTGCCCACGGGAGAACCACGTTATAGACAGCTCTCAACACGCAGAATCTGCCCACGGGAGAACCACGTTATAGACAGCTCTCAACACGCAGAATCTGCCCACGGGAGAACCACGTTATAGACAGCTCTCAACACGCAGAATCTGCCCACGGGAGAACCACGTTATAGACAGCTCTCAACACGCAGAATCTGCCCACGGGAGAACCACGTTATAGACAGCTCTCAACACGCAGAATCTGCCCACGGGAGAACCACGTTATAGACAGCTCTCAACACGCAGAATCTGCCCACGGGAGAACCACGTTATAGACAGCTCTCAACACGCAGAATCTGCCCACGGGAGAACCACGTTATAGACAGCTCTCAACACGCAGAATCTGCCCACGGGAGAACCACGTTATAGACAGCTCTCAACACGCAGAATCTGCCCACGGGAGAACCACGTTATAGACAGCTCTCAACACGCAGAATCTGCCCACGGGAGAACCACGTTATAGACAGCTCTCAACACGCAGAATCTGACCACGGGAGAACCACGTTATAGACAGCTCTCAACACGCAGAATCTGCCCACGGGAGAACCACGTTATAGACAGCTCTCAACACGCAGAATCTGCCCATGGGAGAACCACGTTATCGACAGCTCTCAACACGCAGAATCTGCCCACGGGAGAACCACGTTATAGACAGCTCTCAACACGCAGAATCTGCCCACGGGAGAACCACGTTATAGACAGCTCTCAACACGCAGAATCTGCCCACGGGAGAACCACGTTATAGACAGCTCTCAACACGCAGAATCTGCCCACGGGAGAACCACGTTATAGACAGCTCTCAACACGCAGAATCTGCCCACGGGAGAACCACGTTATAGACAGCTCTCAACACGCAGAATCTGCCCACGGGAGAACCACGTTATAGACAGCTCTCAACACGCAGAATCTGCCCACGGGAGAACCACGTTATAGACAGCTCTCAACACGCAGAATCTGCCCACGGGAGAACCACGTTATAGACAGCTCTCAACACGCAGAATCTGCCCACGGGAGAACCACGTTATAGACAGCTCTCAACACGCAGAATCTGCCCACGGGAGAACCACGTTATAGACAGCTCTCAACACGCAGAATCTGCCCACGGGAGAACCACGTTATAGACAGCTCTCAACACGCAGAATCTGCCCACGGGAGAACCACGTTATAGACAGCTCTCAACACGCAGAATCTGCCCACGGGAGAACCACGTTATAGACAGCTCTCAACACGCAGAATCTGCCCACGGGAGAACCACGTTATAGACAGCTCTCAACACGCAGAATCTGCCCACGGGAGAACCACGTTATAGACAGCTCTCAACACGCAGAATCTGCCCACGGGAGAACCACGTTATAGACAGCTCTCAACACGCAGAATCTGCCCACGGGAGAACCACGTTATAGACAGCTCTCAACACGCAGAATCTGCCCACGGGAGAACCACGTTATAGACAGCTCTCAACACGCAGAATCTGCCCACGGGAGAACCACATTATAGACAGCTCTCAACACGCAGAATCTGCCCATGGGAGAACCACGTTATAGACAGCTCTCAACACGCAGAATCTGCCCACGGGAGAACCACGTTATAGACAGCTCTCAACACGCAGAATCTGCCCACGGGAGAACCACGTTATAGACAGCTCTCAACACGCAGAATCTGCCCATGGGAGAACCACGTTATAGACAGCTCTCAACACGCAGAATCTGCCCATGGGAGAACCACGTTATAGACAGCTCTCAACACGCAGAATCTGCCCACGGGAGAACCACGTTATCGACAGCTCTCAACACGCAGAATCTGCCCATGGGAGAACCACGTTATCGACAGCTCTCAACACGCAGAATCTGCCCACGGGAGAACCACGTTATCGACAGCTCTCAACACGCAGAATCTGCCCACGGGAGAACCACGTTATAGACAGCTCTCAACACGCAGAATCTGCCCACGGGAGAACCACATTATAGACAGCTCTCAACACGCAGAATCTGCCCACGGGAGAACCACGTTATAGACAGCTCTCAACACGCAGAATCTGTCATGTACTGTCATGTTGTCTTGTCTCTGTCCTTTCCCTTCACCCTGTCTCCCTCTGCTGGTCGTGTTAGGTTACCTTTTCTCCCCCGCTTTCCCCCAGCTGTCCCTTGTCTCCTCTAACTACCCATTCACCTCGTTCCCCACCTGTTCCCTTTTTTCCCTCTGATTAGGTCCCTATATCTCTCTCTGTTTCTGCTCCTGTCCTTGTCGGATTCTTGTTTGTTTGTGTCATTCATGCCTGAACCAGACTGTCGTCATGTTTGCTGTAACCTTGTCCTGTCCTGTCGGAATCTGCCGGTCCATCTGAGCCTACCTATGTTTGGTAATTAAAGAAGCTCTGTTTAAGTTGATTCGCTTTTGGGTCCTCATTCACGCACCGTAACAGAAGAATCCGACCAAGAATGGACCCAGCGACTTCGGATCCTCTCCACTCAGCCGTCGAGATCCAGGGAGCGATGCTAGGCAGACACAAGCAGGAATTGTCTGCTGCTCGACATGCCGTTGAGACCCTGGCCACCCAAGTCTCCAACCTCACAGAACAGGTTCACCATCTCCGCCTCGATCCACCGGCCACTTCCAGGGCTTTCGAATCTCCGGAGCCCAGAATCAATAACCCGCCGTGTTACTCTGGGGAGCCCACTGAATGCCGCTCGTTCCTCACCCAGTGTGATATTGTGTTTTCTCTCCAGCCCAACACTTACTCCAGGAGCACTGCTCGTGTCGCCTACGTCATATCTCTCCTTATTGGACGGGCTCGTGAGTGGGGCACGGCAATCTGGGAGGCAAGGGCTGAGTGTACTAACCAGTATCAAGACTTTAAGGAGGAGATGATACGGGTTTTTGATCGATCTGTTTTTGGGGAGGAGGCTTCCAGGGCCCTGTCTTCCCTATGTCAAGGCAATCGATCCATAACAGACTACTCTATTGAGTTTCGCACTCTTGCTGTCTCCAGTGGCTGGAACGAGCCGGCCTTGCTCGCTCGTCTTCTGGAGGGTTTCCGCGCAGAGGTAAAGGATGAGATTCTCTCCCGGGAGGTTCCTTCCAGCGTGGATTCCTTGATTGAACTCGCTATTCGCATTGAGCGACGGGTTGATCTTCGTCACCGAGCTCGTGGAAAGGAGCTCGCGCTCTCCGTCGCCTCCCTCTCCGCATCACTACCATCTTCCTCTGCCGGCTCGGGTGCTGAGCCCATGCAGCTGGGAGGTATCCGCATCTCGACTGAGGAGAGGGAACGGAGAATCACCAACCGCCTCTGTCTCTATTGCGGTTCCGCTGGTCATTTTGTCACTTCATGTCCAGTAAAAGGCCAGAGCTCGTCAGTAAGCGGAGGGCTACTGGTGAGCGCTACTACTCCTGTCTCTCCTTCAAGATCCTGCACTACCTTGTCGGTCCATCTACGCTGGACCGGTTCGTCAGCTTCCTGCAGTGCCTTAATAGACTCTGGGGCGGAGGGCTGTTTTATGGACGAGACCTGGGCTCGGGAACATGACATTCCTCTCAGACAGTTAAAGGAGCCCACGGCCTTGTTCGCCCTGGATGGTAGTCCTCTCCCCAGGATTCAGCGTGAGACGCTACCTTTAACCCTCACTGTTTCTGGTAATCATAGTGAAACCATTTCTTTTTTAATTTTTCGTTCACCTTTTACACCTGTTGTTTTGGGCCATCCCTGGCTAGTTTGTCATAATCCTTCCATTAATTGGTCTAGTAATTCTATCCTCTCCTGGAACGTCTCTTGTCATGTGAAATGTTTAATGTCTGCTATCCCTCCTGTTTCCTCTGTCTCTTCTTCACAGGAGGAGCCTGGTGATTTGACAGGGGTGCCGGAGGAATATCACGATCTGCGCACGGTGTTCAGTCGGTCCAGGGCCACCTCTCTTCCTCCACACCGGTCGTATGATTGTAGTATTGATCTCCTTCCGGGAACCACCCCCCCCCGGGGTAGACTATACTCTCTGTCGGCTCCCGAACGTAAGGCTCTCGAAGATTATTTGTCTGTAGCTCTTGACGCCGGTACCATAGTCCCCTCCTCCTCTCCCGCCGGAGCGGGGTTTTTTTTTGTCAAGAAGAAGGACGGGTCTCTGCGCCCCTGCATAGATTATCGAGGGCTGAATGACATAACAGTGAAGAATCGTTATCCGCTTCCTCTTATGTCTTCAGCCTTCGAGATCCTGCAGGGAGCCAGGTTTTTCACTAAGTTGGACCTTCGTAACGCTTACCATCTCGTGCGCATCAGGGAGGGGGACGAGTGGAAGACGGCGTTTAACACTCCGTTAGGGCACTTTGAATACCGGGTTCTTCCTTTCGGCCTCGCTAACGCTCCAGCTGTCTTTCAGGCATTAGTCAATGATGTCCTGAGAGACATGCTGAACATCTTTGTTTTCGTTTACCTTGACGATATCCTGATTTTTTCACCGTCACTCCAGATTCATGTTCAGCACGTTCGACGTGTCCTCCAGCGCCTTTTAGAGAATTGTCTTTTTGTGAAGGCTGAGAAGTGCACTTTTCATGCCTCCTCCGTCACATTTCTCGGTTCTGTTATTTCCGCTGAAGGCATTAAGATGGATCCCGCTAAGGTCCAAGCTGTCATTGATTGGCCCGTCCCTAAGTCACGCGTCGAGCTGCAGCGCTTTCTCGGCTTCGCGAACTTCTATCGTCGTTTCATCCGTAATTTCGGTCAGGTGGCAGCTCCTCTCACAGCCCTTACTTCTGTCAAGACGTGCTTTAAGTGGTCCGTTTCCGCCCAGGGAGCTTTTGATCTCCTCAAGAATCGTTTTACATCCGCTCCTATCCTTGTTACACCTGACGTCTCTAGACAGTTCGTTGTCGAGGTTGACGCGTCAGAGGTGGGAGTGGGAGCCATCCTTTCTCAGCGCTCCCTCTCTGACGACAAGGTCCACCCATGCGCGTATTTTTCTCATCGCCTGTCGCCGTCGGAACGTAACTATGATGTGGGTAACCGCGAACTGCTCGCCATCCGGTTAGCCCTAGGCGAATGGCGACAGTGGTTGGAGGGGGCGACCGTTCCTTTTGTCGTTTGGACTGACCATAGGAACCTTGAGTACATCCGTTCTGCCAAACGACTTAATGCGCGTCAGGCGCGTTGGGCGCTGTTTTTCGCTCGTTTCGAGTTCGTGATTTCTTATCGTCCGGGCTCTAAGAACACCAAGCCTGATGCTTTGTCTCGTCTCTTCAGTTCTTCAGTAGCCTCCACTGACCCCGAGGGGATTCTCCCTGAGGGGCGTGTTGTCGGGTTGACTGTCTGGGGAATTGAGAGGCAGGTAAAGCAAGCACTCACTCAAACTCCGTCGCCGCGCGCTTGTCCTAGGAACCTTCTTTTCGTTCCCGTTCCTACTCGTCTGGCCGTTCTTCAGTGGGCTCACTCTGCCAAGTTAGCCGGCCACCCTGGCGTTCGGGGTACGCTTGCTTCCATTCGCCAGCGTTTCTGGTGGCCCACCCGGGAGCATGACACGCGTCGTTTCGTGGCTGCTTGTTCGGTCTGCGCGCAGACTAAGTCCGGTAACTCTCCTCCTGCCGGCCGTCTCAGGCGGCTTCCTATTCCCTCTCGACCATGGTCTCACATCGCCTTAGATTTTGTCACCGGACTGCCTTCGTCAGCGGGGAAGACTGTTATTCTTACGGTTGTCGATAGGTTCTCTAAGGCGGCTCATTTCATTCCCCTTGCTAAGCTTCCTTCTGCTAAAGAGACGGCACAAATCATCATCGAGAATGTTTTCAGAATTCATGGCCTTCCGTCAGACGTCGTTTCGGACAGAGGTCCGCAATTCACGTCTCAATTTTGGAGGGAGTTTTGCCGTTTGATTGGGGCTTCCGTCAGTCTCTCTTCCGGCTTTCACCCCCAGTCTAACGGTCAAGCAGAACGGGCCAATCAGACTATTGGTCGCATCTTACGCAGTCTTTCTTTTCGCAACCCTGCGTCTTGGTCAGAACAGCTCCCCTGGGCAGAATACGCCCACAACTCGCTTCCTTCGTCTGCGACCGGGCTATCTCCTTTTCAGAGTAGCCTCGGGTACCAGCCTCCGTTGTTCTCATCTCAGTTCGCCGAGTCCAGCGTCCCCTCCGCTCAGGCTTTTGTCCAACGTTGCGAGCGCACCTGGAAGAGGGTCAGGTCTGCACTTTGCCGTTATAGGGCGCAGACTGTGAGAGCTGCTAATAAGCGTAGAACTAAGAGCCCTAGATATTGTCGCGGTCAGAGAGTTTGGCTCTCCACTCAGAACCTTCCCCTTAAGACGGCTTCTCGCAAGTTGACCCCGCGGTTCATTGGTCCATTCCGTATCTCTCAGGTCATTAATCCTGTCGCAGTGCGACTTCTTCTTCCGCGATATCTTCGTCGCGTCCACCCGGTCTTCCATGTCTCCTGTGTTAAGCCCGTTCTTCGCGCCCCCGCTCGTCTTCCCCCCCCCCCCCCCCCCATCCTTGTCGAGGGCGCACCTATCTACAGGGTCCGTAAAATCTTGGACATGCGTCCTCGGGGCCGTGGTCATCAGTACCTAGTTGACTGGGAGGGGTACGGTCCTGAGGAGAGGAGTTGGGTTCCCTCTCGGGACGTGCTGGACCGTGCGCTGATTGATGATTTCCTCCGTTGCCGCCAGGTTTCCTCCTCGAGTACGCCAGGAGGCGCTCGGTGAGTGGGGGGGTACTGTCATGTACTGTCATGTTGTCTTGTCTCTGTCCTTTCCCTTCACCCTGTCTCCCTCTGCTGGTCGTGTTAGGTTACCTTTTCTCCCCCGCTTTCCCCCAGCTGTCCCTTGTCTCCTCTAACTACCCATTCACCTCGTTCCCCACCTGTTCCCTTTTTTCCCTCTGATTAGGTCCCTATATCTCTCTCTGTTTCTGCTCCTGTCCTTGTCGGATTCTTGTTTGTTTGTGTCATTCATGCCTGAACCAGACTGTCGTCATGTTTGCTGTAACCTTGTCCTGTCCTGTCGGAATCTGCCGGTCCATCTGAGCCTACCTATGTTTGGTAATTAAAGAAGCTCTGTTTAAGTTGATTCGCTTTTGGGTCCTCATTCACGCACCGTAACAGAATCTGCCCACGGGAGAACCACGTTATAGACAGCTCTCAACACGCAGAATCTGCCCACGGGAGAACCACGTTATAGACAGCTCTCAACACGCAGAATCTGCCCACGGGAGAACCACGTTATAGACAGCTCTCAAACTATGGCCCATATTGGGTCCAATTGTTGTGCTCTTTTTTTAAACACTTTTTACAATTTTTTACCCCTTTTTCTCCCCAATTTCGTGGTATCCAATTGTTTAGTAGCTACTATCTTGTCTCATCGCTACAACTCCTGTACGGGCTCGGGAGAGACGAAGGTTGAAAGTCATGCGTCCTCCGATACACAACCAACCAAGCCGCTGCTTCTTTAACACAGCGCACATCCAACCCGGAAGCCAGCCGCACCAATGTGTCGGAGGAAACACCGTGCACCTGGCAACCTTGGTTAGCGCGCACTGCACCCGGCCCAACACAGGAGTCGCTGGTGCGCGATGAGACAAGAGTCTCTGGTGGCACAGCTGCCGCTCTAGTACAGCACCCTTAACCACTGCGCCACCCGGGAGGCCCTTGTTGTGCTCTTTACTTATTTATTATTCATCTACTTATTCTCTATAGATGAACTTTTCTACTTGACATTATTCTGTACGGTTGAGGAACAGAGGGAGGTAAAGCATTACACTGTCTCTATTACACCTGCTGTAAACTTGACATTATTCTGTATGGATGAGGAACAGAGACAGGTAAAACATTACACTGTCTCTATTACACCTGCTGTAAACTTGACATTATTCTGTATGGATGAGGAACAGAGACAGGTAAAGCATTACACTGTCTCTATTACACCTGCTGTAAACTTGACATTATTCTGTACGGTTGAGGAACAGTGGCAGGTAAAGCATTACACTGTCTCTATTACACCTGCTGTAAACTTGACATTATTCTGTACGGTTGAGGAACAGAGACAGGTAAAGCATTACACTGTCTCTATTACACCTGCTGTAAACTTGACATTATTCTGTATGGATGAGGAACAGTGACAGGTAAAGCATTACACTGTCTCTATTTGTTATGGTGAGTGAATGAGGACCCAAAAGCGAACTAACTTAAACAGAGCTTCTTTAATAACCAAACATAGGTAGGCTCAGATAGACCGGCAGATTCCGACAGGACAGGACAAGGTTACAGCAAACATGACGATAGTCTGGCTCAGGCATGAAACACAACAAACAAGAATCCGACAAGGACAGGAACAGAAACAGAGAGAGATATAGGGACCTAATCAGAGGGAAAAAGGGAACAGGTGGGAAACGGGGTGAATGGGTAGTTAGAGGAGACAAGGAACAGCTGGGGGAAAGCGGGGGAGAAAAGGTAACCTAACAACGACCAGCAGAGGGAGACAGGGTGAAGGGAAAGGACAGAGACAAGACACAACATGACAGTACATGACAGTACCCCCCCACTCACCGAGCGCCTCCTGGCGCACTCGAGGAGGAAACCTGGCGGCAACGGAGGAAATCCTCGATCAGCGCACGGTCCAGCACGTCCCGAGAGGGAACCCAACTCCTCTCCTCAGGACCGTACCCCTCCCAATCTACGAGGTACTGGTGACCACGGCCCCGAGGACGCATGTCCAAAATTCTACGGACCCTGTAGATGGGTGCGCCCTCGACAAGGATGGGGGGGGGGGGGGGGAAGACGAGCGGGGGCGCGAAGGACGGGCTTGATGCAGGAGACATGGAAGACCGGGTGGACGCGACGAAGGTATCGCGGAAGAAGAAGTCGAACTGCGACAGGATTAATGACCCGAGAAATACGGAACGGACCAATGAACCGCGGGGTCAACTTGCGAGAAGCCGTCTTAAGGGGAAGGTTCTGAGTGGAGAGCCAAACTCTCTGACCGCGACAATATCTAGGACTCTTAGTTCTACGCTTATTAGCAGCCCTCACAGTCTGCGTCCTATAACGGCAAAGTGCAGACCTGACCCTCTTCCAGGTGCGCTCGCAACGTTGGACAAAAGCCTGAGCGGAGGGGACGCTGGACTCGGCGAACTGAGATGAGAACAGCGGAGGCTGGTACCCGAGGCTACTCTGAAAAGGAGATAGCCCGGTCGCAGACGAAGGAAGCGAGTTGTGGGCGTATTCTGCCCAGGGGAGCTGTTCTGACCAAGACGCAGGGTTACGAAAAGAAAGACTGCGTAAGATGCGACCAATAGTCTGATTGGCCCATTCTGCTTGACCGTTAGACTGGGGGTGAAAGCCGGAAGAGAGACTGACGGAAGCCCCAATCAAACGGCAAAACTCCCTCCAAAATTGAGACGTGAATTGCGGACCTCTGTCCGAAACGACGTCTGACGGAAGGCCATGAATTCTGAAAACATTCTCGATGATGATTTGTGCCGTCTCTTTAGCAGAAGGAAGCTTAGCAAGGGGAATGAAATGAGCCGCCTTAGAGAACCTATCGACAACCGTAAGAATAACAGTCTTCCCCGCTGACGAAGGCAGTCCGGTGACAAAATCTAAGGCGATGTGAGACCACGGTCGAGAGGGAATAGGAAGCGGCCTGAGACGGCCGGCAGGAGGAGAGTTACCGGACTTAGTCTGCGCGCAGACCGAACAAGCAGCCACGAAACGACGCGTGTCATGCTCCCGGGTGGGCCACCAAAAACGCTGGCGAATGGAAGCAAGCGTACCCCGAACGCCAGGGTGGCCGGCTAACTTGGCAGAGTGAGCCCACTGAAGAACGGCCAGACGAGTAGGAACGGGAACGAAAAGAAGGTTCCTAGGACAAGCGCGCGGCGACGGAGTGTGAGTGAGCGCTTGTTTTACCTGCCTCTCAATTCCCCAGACAGTCAACCCGACAACACGCCCCTCAGGGTCAGTGGAGGCTACTGAAGAACTGAAGAGACGAGACAAAGCATCAGGCTTGGTGTTCTTAGAGCCCGGACGATAAGAAATCACGAACTCGAAACGAGCGAAAAACAGCGCCCAACGCGCCTGACGCGCATTAAGTCGTTTGGCAGAACGGATGTACTCAAGGTTCCTATGGTCAGTCCAAACGACAAAAGGAACGGTCGCCCCCTCCAACCACTGTCGCCATTCGCCTAGGGCTAACCGGATGGCGAGCAGTTCGCGGTTACCCACATCATAGTTACGTTCCGACGGCGACAGGCGATGAGAAAAATACGCGCATGGGTGGACCTTGTCGTCAGAGAGGGAGCGCTGAGAAAGGATGGCTCCCACGCCCACCTCTGACGCGTCAACCTCGACAACGAACTGTCTAGAGACGTCAGGTGTAACAAGGATAGGAGCGGATGTAAAACGATTCTTGAGGAGATCAAAAGCTCCCTGGGCGGAAACGGACCACTTAAAGCACGTCTTGACAGAAGTAAGGGCTGTGAGAGGAGCTGCCACCTGACCGAAATTACGGATGAAACGACGATAGAAGTTCGCGAAGCCGAGAAAGCGCTGCAGCTCGACGCGTGACTTAGGGACGGGCCAATCAATGACAGCTTGGACCTTAGCGGGATCCATCTTAATGCCTTCAGCGGAAATAACAGAACCGAGAAATGTGACGGAGGAGGCATGAAAAGTGCACTTCTCAGCCTTCACAAAAAGACAATTCTCTAAAAGGCGCTGGAGGACACGTCGAACGTGCTGAACATGAATCTGGAGTGACGGTGAAAAAATCAGGATATCGTCAAGGTAAACGAAAACAAAGATGTTCAGCATGTCTCTCAGGACATCATTGACTAATGCCTGAAAGACAGCTGGAGCGTTAGCGAGGCCGAAAGGAAGAACCCGGTATTCAAAGTGCCCTAACGGAGTGTTAAACGCCGTCTTCCACTCGTCCCCCTCCCTGATGCGCACAAGATGGTAAGCGTTACGAAGGTCCAACTTAGTGAAAAACCTGGCTCCCTGCAGGATCTCGAAGGCTGAAGACATAAGAGGAAGCGGATAACGATTCTTCACTGTTATGTCATTCAGCCCTCGATAATCTATGCAGGGGCGCAGAGACCCGTCCTTCTTCTTGACAAAAAAAAACCCCGCTCCGGCGGGAGAGGAGGAGGGGACTATGGTACCGGCGTCAAGAGCTACAGACAAATAATCTTCGAGAGCCTTACGTTCGGGAGCCGACAGAGAGTATAGTCTACCCCGGGGGGGGGGTGGTTCCCGGAAGGAGATCAATACTACAATCATACGACCGGTGTGGAGGAAGAGAGGTGGCCCTGGACCGACTGAACACCGTGCGCAGATCGTGATATTCCTCCGGCACCCCTGTCAAATCACCAGGCTCCTCCTGTGAAGAAGAGACAGAGGAAACAGGAGGGATAGCAGACATTAAACATTTCACATGACAAGAGACGTTCCAGGAGAGGATAGAATTACTAGACCAATTAATGGAAGGATTATGACAAACTAGCCAGGGATGGCCCAAAACAACAGGTGTAAAAGGTGAACGAAAAATTAAAAAAGAAATGGTTTCACTATGATTACCAGAAACAGTGAGGGTTAAAGGTAGCGTCTCACGCTGAATCCTGGGGAGAGGACTACCATCCAGGGCGAACAAGGCCGTGGGCTCCTTTAACTGTCTGAGAGGAATGTCATGTTCCCGAGCCCAGGTCTCGTCCATAAAACAGCCCTCCGCCCCAGAGTCTATTAAGGCACTGCAGGAAGCTGACGAACCGGTCCAGCGTAGATGGACCGACAAGGTAGTGCAGGATCTTGAAGGAGAGACAGGAGTAGTAGCGCTCACCAGTAGCCCTCCGCTTACTGACGAGCTCTGGCCTTTTACTGGACATGAAGTGACAAAATGACCAGCGGAACCGCAATAGAGACAGAGGCGGTTGGTGATTCTCCGTTCCCTCTCCTTAGTCGAGATGCGGATACCTCCCAGCTGCATGGGCTCAGCACCCGAGCCGGCAGAGGAAGATGGTAGTGATGCGGAGAGGGAGGCGACGGAGAGCGCGAGCTCCTTTCCACGAGCTCGGTGACGAAGATCAACCCGTCGCTCAATGCGAATAGCGAGTTCAATCAAGGAATCCACGCTGGAAGGAACCTCCCGGGAGAGAATCTCATCCTTTACCTCTGCGCGGAAACCCTCCAGAAGACGAGCGAGCAAGGCCGGCTCGTTCCAGCCACTGGAGACAGCAAGAGTGCGAAACTCAATAGAGTAGTCTGTTATGGATCGATTGCCTTGACATAGGGAAGACAGGGCCCTGGAAGCCTCCTCCCCAAAAACAGATCGATCAAAAACCCGTATCATCTCCTCCTTAAAGTCTTGATACTGGTTAGTACACTCAGCCCTTGCCTCCCAGATTGCCGTGCCCCACTCACGAGCCCGTCCAATAAGGAGAGATATGACGTAGGCGACACGAGCAGTGCTCCTGGAGTAAGTGTTGGGCTGGAGAGAAAACACAATATCACACTGGGTGAGGAACGAGCGGCATTCAGTGGGCTCCCCAGAGTAACACGGCGGGTTATTGATTCTGGGCTCCGGAGATTCGAAAGCCCTGGAAGTGGCCGGTGGATCGAGGCGGAGATGGTGAACCTGTTCTGTGAGGTTGGAGACTTGGGTGGCCAGGGTCTCAACGGCATGTCGAGCAGCAGACACTTCCTGCTCGTGTCTGCCTAGCATCGCTCCCTGGATCCCGACGGCTGAGTGGAGAGGATCCGAAGTCGCTGGGTCCATTCTTGGTCGGATTCTTCTGTTATGGTGAGTGAATGAGGACCCAAAAGCGAACTAACTTAAACAGAGCTTCTTTAATAACCAAACATAGGTAGGCTCAGATAGACCGGCAGATTCCGACAGGACAGGACAAGGTTACAGCAAACATGACGATAGTCTGGCTCAGGCATGAAACACAACAAACAAGAATCCGACAAGGACAGGAACAGAAACAGAGAGAGATATAGGGACCTAATCAGAGGGAAAAAGGGAACAGGTGGGAAACGGGGTGAATGGGTAGTTAGAGGAGACAAGGAACAGCTGGGGGAAAGCGGGGGAGAAAAGGTAACCTAACAACGACCAGCAGAGGGAGACAGGGTGAAGGGAAAGGACAGAGACAAGACACAACATGACAGTACATGACACTATTACACCAGCTGTAAACTTGACATTATTCTGTATGGATGAGGAACAGAGACAGGTAAAGCATTACACTGTCTCTATTACACCAGCTGTAAAAACCTGGGCATGTGACGAATAAACTTGATTTGATTCAAAAAAGTTTCTCAGAATAAGAGTTCTGGTTCAGGTTCAGCTGCGCCCTTCTTTATGAGCTAAAAACACTGATCCTAGATCAGCACTCTGAGATTTATGAATGCAAGTCCTGAGCTTTAAGGGATCACCAGAGGAAAGATCCCATTCATTGCTGGAGTGATATACTATGGTAATACGAAATTACCATAATACGAAATATGGAAATATTAAATTCAACCAGTAAATATGCACGGTAGAAAACCTTCTGGCACAGACGTCTGTGCATGGAATCATAAAAAAATGGGGGAAAAATGTTTTAAATCATCATTAATCAAAATACATGCTGTTATTCAACACCAGCCCTTCTCGGTCCTGGCCCTCCGATGGTGGAATGAGCTTCCCCCTGAAGCTATGACAACAGAGTCCCTGTCCATCTTCCCCCCCTGAAGCTATGACAACAGAGTCCCTGTTCATCTTCCCCCCCTGAAGCTATGACAACAGAGTCCCTGTTCATCTTCCCCCCTGAAGCTATGAAAACAGAGTCCCTCTTCATCTTCCCCCCCTGAAGCTATGACAACAGGGTGCCTGTCCATCTTCCCCCCTGAAGCTATGACAACAGAGTCCCTGTTCATCTTCCCCCTGAAGCCATGACAACAGAGTCCCTGTCCATCTTCCCCCCCTGAAGCTATGACAACAGAGTCCCTGTTCATCTCCCCCCTGAAGATATGACAACAGAGTCCCTGTTCATCTTCCCCCCTGAAGCTATGACAACAGAGTCCCTGTCCATCTTCCCCCTGAAGCTATGACAACAGAGTCCCTGTACATCTTCCCCCCCTGAAGCTATGACAAAAGAGTCCCTCTCCATCTTCCCCCTGAAGCTATGAAAACAGAGTCCCTGTTCATCTTCCCCCCCTGAAGCTATGACAACAGGGTCCCTGTCCATCTTCCCCCTGAAGCTATGACAACAGGGTCCCTGTCCATCTTCCCCCTGAAGCTATGACAACAGAGTCCCTGTTCATCTCCCCCCTGAAGATATGACAACAGAGTCCCTGTCCATCTCCCCCTGAAGCTATGACAACAGCTGTGTTGTGTTATGTAGTTGCTGTGTTATGTAGTTGCTGTGTTATGTGGTTGCTGTGTTATGTGGTTGCTGTGTTGTGTAGTTGCTGTGTTATGTAGTTGCTGTGTTATGTGGTTGCTGTGTTATGTGGTTGCTGTGTTATGTGGTTGCTGTGTTATGTGGTTGCTGTGTTATGTAACAAACTGAACACCTTCTTTGCCCGCTTTGAGGATAATACAGTGCCACCGACGCGGCCCGCTACCAAGGACTGCACCCCCCCCACCTCCTTCTCCATGGCCGACGTGAGTAAGACATTCAAACGTGTTAACCCTCGCAAGGCTGCCGGCCCAGACGGCATCCCTAGCCATGTCCTCAGAGCATGCGCAGACCAGCTGGCTGGTGTGTTTACGGACATATTCAATTTCTCCCTATCCCAGTCTGCTGTCCCCACATGCTTCAAGAGGACCACCATTGTTCCTGAACCCAAGAAAGAAAAGATAACTGAACTAAATGACTATCACCCCGTAGCACTCACTTCTGTCATTATGAAGTGTTTTGAGAGACTAGTCAAGGATCATCTCACTTCCACCTTACCTATCACCCTATTTCCACTGCAATTTGAATGCCACCCCAATAGGTCCTCAGACGATTCAATCGCCATCACACTGCCCTATCCCATCTGGACAAGAGGAACACCTATGTTAGACAACATAGAACCCTCAAGTTCAGCATTAAGCTTGAGGCCCTGGGTCTCAACCTCGCCCTGTGCAATCCTGGACTTCCTGACGGGTTATGGACTTCCTGACGGGCCACCCCCAGGTGGTGAAGGTAGGAAACAACATCTCCACTGATCCCACAAGGGTGCATGCTCAGCCCCCTCTTGTACTCCCTGTTCACCCATGACTGCGTGGCCATGCACACCTCCAACTCGATCATCAAGTTTGCAGACAACACAACAGTAGTGGGCTTGATCACCAACAACGACAAGACAGCCTATAGGGAAGTGGTGAGGGCACTCGGAGTATGTGTCAGGAAAACAACCTCTCACTCAACGTCAGCAAAACAAAGGAGATGATCGTGGACTTCAGGAAACAGCAGAGGGAGCACCAACAAAGGGTATATAACAAAGTATTGAGATAAACTTTTGTTATTGACCAAATACTTATTTTCCACCATAATTTGCAAATAAATTCATTAAAAATCCTACAATGTGATTTTCTGGATTTTTTTTCTCATTTTGTCTGTCAAAGTTGAAGTGTACCTATGATGGAAATTACAGGCCTCTCTTAACCTCTCTCCAGTTTCATCCTGACAGGTTAGAGGACATCATTAACCTCTCTCCAGTTTCATCCTGACAGGTTAAAACATTCATTACCTTAGACGAGCTTCTTTCTTGGCACTCCTATATGCCCCATAAACATCACTATTGGGTCTTTTTTTCGTTTAAATCGGTCCATATATACCCAAAATAGCTTTGTATGGAGGTTGTGTCATTCAGAAAAAATCATCGTTTTTAAACGCTGCGTAATTTTTTAAAATTAAAAAAGTCGACGATAAACTTTCACAAAACACTTCGAAATCCTTTTGTAATCCAACTTTAGGTATTAGTAAACGTTTATAATCTATCAAAATGATTACAGGGCGATGTCTCTTCAATAGGTCCTCACTTCAAAAACAATGCCATCTGATCTCTCCTTAAACTGCATCCGGGTGAAGACTGGGAAACTGGAGGTCAGACAGATGTATTTTCCAACAATTAATTCAAGGTGCAGGCAGATTCCCATTAAATTCTGTTCTCTTTTAACAACTGGTGGAAGTGACTTATGGAAATTATTTTTTGCTTTCAGAGAGCAGTTTTTCTTGCGTTTTTCAATGAAACACACGATCTGTTATAGTCACAGCCGTGATTTAACCAGTTTTATAAACTTCAGAGTGTTTTCTATCCACACATACTAATCATATGCATATACTATATTCCTGGCATGAGTAGCAGGACGCTGAAAAGTTGCGCGATTTTTAACAGAATTTTCAAAAAAGGTGGGGGTAGAAGTAACTTAACCTCTCTCCAGTTTCATTCTGACAGGTTAGAGGACATCATTAACCTCTCTCCAGTTTCAGCCTGACAGGTTAGAGGACATCATTAACCTCTCTCCAGTTTCATCCTGACAGGTTAGAGGACATCATTAACCTCTCTCCAGTTTCATCCTGACAGGTTAGAGGACATCATTAACCTCTCTCCAGTTTCAGCCTGACAGGTTAGAGGACATCATTAACCTCTCTCCAGTTTCATCCTGACAGGTTAGAGGACATCATTAACCTCTCTCCAGTTTCATTCTGACAGGTTAGAGGACATCGTTAACCTCTCTCCAGTTTCATCCTGACAGGTTAGAGGACATCATTAACCTCTCTCCAGTTTCATTCTGACAGGTTAGAGGACATCATTAACCTCTCTCCAGTTTCATCCTGACAGGTTAGAGGACATCATTAACCTCTCTCCAGTTTCAGTCTGACAGGTTAGAGGACATCATTAACCTCTCTCCAGTTTCATCCTGACAGGTTAGAGGACATCATTAACCTCTCTCCAGT
The DNA here is from genome assembly GCF_045791955.1 of Oncorhynchus clarkii lewisi. NCBI lineage: Eukaryota > Metazoa > Chordata > Actinopteri > Salmoniformes > Salmonidae > Oncorhynchus > Oncorhynchus clarkii. The sequence goes on along the minus strand of NW_027258086.1, from coordinate 71,355 downwards.
TTCATCCTGACAGGTTAGAGGACATCATTAATCTCTCTCCAGTTTCATTCTGACAGGTTAGAGGACATCATTAACCTCTCTCCAGTTTCATCCTGACAGGTTAGAGGACATCATTAACCTCTCTCCAGTTTCATTCTGACAGGTTAGAGGACATCATTAACCTCTCTCCAGTTTCATCCTGACAGGTTAGAGGACATCATTAACCTCTCTCCAGTTTCATCCTGACAGGTTAGAGGACATCATTAACCTCTCTCCAGTTTCAGCCTGACAGGTTAGAGGACATCATTAACCTCTCTCCAGTTTCATCCTGACAGGTTAGAGGACATCATTAACCTCTCTCCAGTTTCATCCTGACAGGTTAGAGGACATCATTAACCTCTCTCCAGTTTCAGCCTGACAGGTTAGAGGACATCATTAACCTCTCTCCAGTTTCATCCTGACAGGTTAGAGGACATCATTAACCTCTCTCCAGTTTCATTCTGACAGGTTAGAGGACATCATTAACCTCTCTCCAGTTTCATCCTGACAGGTTAGAGGACATCATTAACCTCTCTCCAGTTTCATTCTGACAGGTTAGAGGACATCATTAACCTCTCTCCAGTTTCATCCTGACAGGTTAGAGGACATCATTAACCTCTCTCCAGTTTCAGCCTGACAGGTTAGAGGACATCATTAACCTCTCTCCAGTTTCATCCTGACAGGTTAGAGGACATCATTAACCTCTCTCTCCAGTTTCATCCTGACAGGTTAGAGGACATCATTAACCTCTCTCCAGTTTCATCCTGACAGGTTAGATGACATCATTAACCTCTCTCCAGTTTCAGCCTGACAGGTTAGAGGACATCATTAACCTCTCTCCAGTTTCACCCTGACAGGTTAGAGGACATCATTAACCTCTCTCCAGTTTCACCCTGACAGGTTAGAGGACATCATTAACCTCTCTCCAGTTTCACCCTGACAGGTTAGAGGACATCATTAACCTCTCTCCAGTTTCATCCTGACAAGTTTTCTGTTTAGCTATAAACACATTGTGCACATTCCAGGTAGTCTTTTTTGCAGTTGTTCTCCGCAAATAATCAGTTCTCACAATGCTTGGAGAAGTCTGGAAAGTTCTCAAAAACCACATTAGGACTGTAGCAATCTTCCTATAGCGGCTACAATAGGATGCTAACAAGGACTGTAGCAATCTTCCTATAGTGGCTACAATAGGATGCTAACAAGGACTGTAGCAATCTTCCTATAGCGGCTACAATAGGATGCTAACCGGGACTGTAGCAATCTTCCTATGGCGACTACAATAGGATGCTAACAGGGACTGTAGCAATCTTCCTATAGTGGCTACAATAGGATGCTAACAAGGAGTGTAGCAATCTTCCTATAGCGGCTACAATAGGATGCTAACCGGGACTGTAGCAATCTTCCTATGGCGACTACAATAGGATGCTAACAGGGACTGTAGCAATCTTCCTATAACGGCTACAATAGGATGCTAACAGGGACTGTAGCAATCTTCCTATGGCGACTACAATAGGATGCTAACAGGGACTGTACAGTGTGACTGCAATAGAACTCCACCAGGGACTGTACACAGTGTGACTACAATAGGATGCTAACAGGGACTGTAGCAATCTTCCTATGGCGACTACAATAGGACTCCACCAGGGACTGTACACAGTGTGACTGCAATAGGACTCCACCAGGGACTGTACACAGTGTGACTACAATAGGACGCCACCAGGGACTGTACACAGTGTGACTACAATAGGACGCCACCAGGGACTGTACACAGTGTGACTACAATAGGACTCCACCAGGGACTGTATACAGTGTGACTACAATAGGACGCCACCAGGGACTGTATACAGTGTGACTACAATAAGACTCCAACAAGGACTGTACACAGTGTGACTGCAATAGAACTCCACCAGGGACTGTACACAGTGTGACTGCAATAGAACTCCACCAGGGACTGTATACAGTGTGACTACAATAGGACTCCACCAGGGCCTGTACACAGTGTGACTACAATAGGACTCCACCAGGGACTGTACACAGTGTGACTGCAATAGAACTCCACCAGGGACTGTATACAGTGTGACTACAATAGGACTCCACCAGGGCCTGTACACAGTGTGACTACAATAGGACTCCACCAGGGACTGTACACAGTGTGACTGCAATAGGACTCCACCAGGGACTGTACACAGTGTGACTACAATAGGACTCCACCAGGGACTGTACACAGTGTGACTCCACCAGGGACTGTACACGGTGTGACTACAATAGGACTCCACCAGGGACTGTACACAGTGTGACTCCACCAGGGACTGTACACAGTGTGACTACAATAGGACTCCACCAGGGACTGTATCAGCCCTAACAGACGATTGGTTTGATCTGCCTTTTCTTACCCGAGTCCAGCCAGGTCCGACACAAGGTTCCCCAGGGCAGCAGCTGCAGAGAGAGAAGAGAGGGAGGTCATGGTTCTGCCCGGGTGACGGACTGGTTGATGACGTCAAGAGGTTAAAGGTCGTTGTATGCTCCAATGAGATCCATTAAAACGGAGTAGAGTTGGGTGTTTAATTGTTGTATATGGAGTTATTTCTACCTATGCTCCTGGAACAACACAAGGTGTGTGAACCAACAAACCCTCTTTTCACTGACTGATTGTTAGAGAACTGGGCGCTTCGTAAGAGGGAGGCTGTGCTGGAACAGAGAGGAGTGGAGCAGGCTGTCTCTGACTCATCATTAGACAGTAGCTGTGTCTCTGACTCCTCATTAGACAGCAGGCTGTGTCTCTGACTCATCATTAGACAGCAGGCTGTGTCTCTGACTCATCATTAGACAGCAGGCTGTGTCTCTGACTCATCATTAGACAGCAGGCTGTGTCTCTGACTCATCATTAGACAGCAGGCTGTGTCTCTGACTCATCATTAGACAGCAGGCTGTGTCTCTGACTCATCATTAGACAGCAGGCTGTGTCTCTGACTCATCATTAGACAGCAGGCTGTGTCTCTGACTCGTCATTAGACAGCAGGCTGTGTCTCTGACTCATCATTAGACAGCAGGCTGTGTCTCTGACTCATCATTAGACAGCAGGCTGTGTCTCTGACTCGTCATTAGACAGAATGAACCTGAACTAATAGAGAGAAAATCATGGTAAATGAGATGCGACAGAGCCAAATGTGAATTACCGTACAGCTGGTTTGTTAATGGATTTCATCTGCTCTTCCTGCTCGTTCGATGCTGAAAACAGTTTATTTACACTTGCGTCTGTCCAGAGACTGAGACAGACAGAATCACGACCCACAGGACTGATGTGTTTTAACTGTGACTGACGTGCCTGGAACAATCATTGATCTGAATGTCATGGCAACGCAGGGTCGTTCTGGAGTCATGTAGGCTGCGAGGGACAAGGGGTCTGTTTAATGTCAACAGATACCCATGTTAACACAATCTATGTATTTCAATATCAAACACACAAAAGAATCACTGAACGTCACATTAGAACGGCCCATAACAAAATTGCTGTGTTGAAGATTAAGAACCAACAAAGGATCTAGAACCTTAAAAGGTTTCTTCGGAACCCGTTTTGGTTCCAGGCAGAACCCTTTTGGTTCCAGGTAGAATTGTTTTAAGTTCCATGTAGTACCCTTTATACAGAAGGTTCTATATGGAACCCAAAATAGTTCTATTGCGGAACCAGGTTTCTACCTGTAACCAAACATGGTTCTCCTATGGGGACAACCGAAGAACACTTTTGGAACCCTTTTTTCTAAGGGTGCAGTTACAGTAGTCTGAATCTAAAACTACATTGTGAAGATAGTGCATCTTGATTGGAGGAGAGAGAGAGAGAGAGAGAGAGAGAGAGAGAGAGAGAGAGAGAGAGAGAGAGAGAGAGCAGGACCAATGGAATTACAACTGTTTCAAGGTCAGCTGTCTGTAACTTATTTCAGCCTCAGGGTTTTGTCCCAAATTGCACCCTATTCCCTGTATAGTGCACTACTTATAACCAGGGCCCATAGGGTAGTGCACTACTTATAACCAGGGCCCATGGGGTAGTGCACTACTTATAACCAGGGCCCATAGGGTAGTGCACTACTTATAACCAGGGCCCATAGGGTAGTGCACTACTTATAACCAGGGCCCATAGGGTAGTGCACTACTTATAACCAGGGCCCATAGGGTAGTGCACTACTTATAACCAGGGCCCATAGGGTAGTGCACTACATAAGGAATAGGGTTCTATGTGGGATGCAGGCCAGGCTGTAGCAGTACTGTAGCAGGGCTTCTGCAGGTTTTTAGGCAGCCATCCAGAGAGAGATGGAGAGAATGTGTACTAGACTTATTTAACAAGATCAGAGCCTAATATAAGTCCAAAACAACATCCATCATATTGAACAATTGGATAGTGAGAAGTACAATAGGTTACATGACCAGCTGGAGTTTACATAGAAAGCCTTCAACTTCAGGTTGGTTTTGACTGATGATTCCAATTCATTTGTCAATTTAAAGCCGCCGACATGATTTATAATCCAATTTAGTATCCCCTGTGGACACTCAGAACTCCCCAAGAATCTTACTATCTTAGCATTTTGTTTCTCTGGTGTAGATGTTGTGCGGTATGTACAGTAATGTTAAGACTCTCTTAGATGTTAGTCTATCTGTTAGAAACGCAGCAGGCTTGTTTCAGAAACACAGCAGTGAGGAAATACGATTACAGACAGAAGGCAGAACTAGTGATATTCTCCTCCTTTATCCCCTCTGGTACTTTCATAACAGGAAATACGATTACAGACAGAAGGCAAAACTAGTGATATTCTCCTTTATCCCCTCTGGTACTTTCATAACAGGGTGAAGAAACACTGTGGTCAAAGTGAAATTCGATCAAAAGTTGTTCTCTCTCCTTCTCTCCTCCTCAGATCAGCTGCTAGTTATAGTAGAGCTCTGGACCCTGTTAGTTATAGTAGAGTTCTGGGTCCAGCCTGCTGTTAGTTATAGTAGAGCTCTGGACCCTGCTAGTTATAGTAGAGCTCTGGACCCTGCTAGTTATAGTAGAGCTCTGGACCCTGCTAGTTATAGTAGAGCTCTGGGTCCTGTTAGTTATAGTAGAGCTCTGGACCCTGCTAGTTATAGTAGAGCTCTGGACCCTGTTAGTTATAGTAGAGTTCTGGGTCCAGCCTGCTGTTAGTTATAGTAGAGCTCTGGACCCTGCTAGTTATAGTAGAGCTCTGGACCCTGCTAGTTATAGTAGAGCTCTGGACCCTGCTAGTTATAGTAGAGCTCTGGACCCTGCTAGTTATAGTAGAGCTCTGGACCCTGTTAGTTATAGTAGAGCTCTGGACCCTGTTAGTTATAGTAGAGCTCTGGACCCTGTTAGTTATAGTAGAGCTCTGGACCCTGCTAGTTATAGTAGAGCTCTGGACCCTGTTAGTTATAGTAGAGCTCTGGACCCTGTTAGTTATAGTAGAGCTCTAGGTCCTGCTAGTTATAGTAGAGCTCTGGGTCCTGCTAGTTATAGTAGAGCTCTGGACCCTGTTAGTTATAGTAGAGCTCTGGTCCCTGTTAGTTATAGTAGAGCTCTGGACCCTGTTAGTTATAGTAGAGCTCTGGTCCCTGTTAGTTATAGTAGAGCTCTGGACCCTGTTAGTTATAGTAGAGCTCTGGGTCCAGCCTGCTGTTAGTTATAGCAGAGCCCTGGGTCCAACCTGCTGTTAGTTATAGTACAGTTCTGGGTTCAGCCTGCTGTTAGTTATAGTAGAGCCCTGGGTCCAGCCTGCTGTTAGTTATAGTAGAGCTCAGGGTCCAGCCTGCTGCTAGTTATAGTAGAGCTCTGGGTCCAGCTTGCTGTTAGTTATAGTAGAGCTCAGGGTCCAGCCTGCTGCTAGTTATAGTAGAGCTCTGGGTCCAGCCTGCTGTTAGTTATAGTAGAGCTCAGGGTCCAGCCTGCTGCTAGTTATAGTAGAGCTCTGGGTCCAGCTTGCTGTTAGTTATAGTAGAGCTCAGGGTCCAGCCTGCTGCTAGTTATAGTAGAGCCCAGGGTCCAGCCTGCTGCTAGTTATAGTAGAGCTCTGGGTCCAGCCTGCTGTTAGTTATAGTAGAGCTCTGGGTCCAGCCTGCTGTTAGTTATAGTAGAGCTCTGGGTCCAGCCTGCTGTTAGTTATAGTAGAGCTCTGGGTCCAGTCTGCTGTTAGTTATAGTAGAGTTCTGGGTCCAGCCTGCTGTTAGTTATAGTAGAGTTCTGGGTCCAGCCTGCTGTTAGTTATAGTAGAGCTCAGGGTCCAGCCTGCTGTTAGTTATAGTAGAGTTCTGGGTCCAGCCTGCTGTTAGTTATAGTAGAGCTCTGGGTCCAGCCTGCTGTTAGTTATAGTAGAGCTCTGGACCCTGTTAGTTATAGTTGGGCTCTGGACTCTGCTAGTTATAGTAGAGCTCTGGGTCCTGCTAGTTACAGTAGAGCTCTGGGTCCTGCTAGTTATAGTAGAGCTCTGGACCCTGTTAGTTATAGTAGAACTCTGATTCCTGCTAGTTATAGTAGAGCTATGGACCCTGCTAGTTATAGTTGGGCTCTGGACCCTGCTAGTTATAGTAGAGCTCTGTACCCTGCTAGTTATAGTAGAGCTCTGGACCCTGCTAGTTATAGTAGAGCTCTGGACCCTGTTAGTTATAGTAGAGCTCTGGACCCTGCTAGTTATAGTAGAGCTCTGGACCCTGTTAGTTATAGTAGAGCCCTGGGTCCAGCCTGCTGTTAGTTATAGTAGAGCTCTGGGTCCAGCCTGCTGTTAGTTATAGTAGAGCTCTGGGTCCAGTCTGCTGTTAGTTATAGTAGAGTTCTGGGTCCAGCCTGCTGTTAGTTATAGTAGAGTTCTGGGTCCAGCCTGCTGTTAGTTATAGTAGAGCTCAGGGTCCAGCCTGCTGTTAGTTATAGTAGAGTTCTGGGTCCAGCCTGCTGTTAGTTATAGTAGAGCTCTGGGTCCAGCCTGCTGTTAGTTATAGTAGAGCTCTGGACCCTGCTAGTTATAGTTGGGCTCTGGACTCTGCTAGTTATAGTAGAGCTCTGGGTCCTGCTAGTTACAGTAGAGCTCTGGGTCCTGCTAGTTATAGTAGAGCTCTGGACCCTGTTAGTTATAGTAGAACTCTGATTCCTGCTAGTTATAGTAGAGCTATGGACCCTGCTAGTTATAGTTGGGCTCTGGACCCTGCTAGTTATAGTAGAGCTCTGTACCCTGCTAGTTATAGTAGAGCTCTGGACCCTGCTAGTTATAGTAGAGCTCTGGACCCTGTTAGTTATAGTAGAGCTCTGGACCCTGCTAGTTATAGTAGAGCTCTGGACCCTGTTAGTTATAGTAGAGCCCTGGGTCCAGCCTGCTGCTAGTTATAGTAGAGCTCTGGGTCCAGCCTGCTGCTAGTTATAGTAGAGTTCTGGGTCCAGCCTGCTGTTAGTTATAGTAGAGCTCTGGGTCCAGCCTGCTGGTAGTTATAGTAGAGCTCTGGGTCCAGCCTGCTGTTAGTTATAGTAGAGCTCTGGGTCCAGCCTGCTGTTAGTTATAGTAGAGCTCTGGGTCCAGCCTGCTGTTAGTTATAGTAGAGTTCTGGGTCCAGCCTGCTGTTAGTTATAGTAGAGCTCTGGGTCCAGCCTGCTGTTAGTTATAGTAGAGCTCTGGGTCCAGCCTGCTGTTAGTTATATTAGAGCTCTGGGTCCAGCCTGCTGGTAGTTATAGTAGAGCTCTGGGTCCAGCCTGCTGGTAGTTATAGTAGAGCTCTGGGTCCAGCCTGCTGTTAGTTATAGTAGAGTTCTGGGTCCAGCCTGCTGGTAGTTATAGTAGAGCTCTGGGTCCAGCCTGCTGTTAGTTATAGTAGAGCTCTGGGTCCAGTCTGCTGTTAGTTATAGTAGAGTTCTGGGTCCAGCCTGCTGTTAGCTATAGTAGAGTTCTGGGTCCAGCCTGCTGTTAGTTATAGTAGAGTTCTGGGTCCAGCCTGCTGTTAGTTATAGTAGAGTTCTGGGTCCAGCCTGCTGTTAGTTATAGTAGAGTTCTGGGTCCAGCCTGCTGTTAGTTATAGTAGAGCTCAGGGTCCAGCCTGCTGTTAGTTATAGTAGAGCTCTGGGTTCAGCCTGCTGTTAGTTATAGTAGAGCTCTGGGTCCAGCCTGCTGTTAGTTATAGTAGAGCTCTGGGTCCAGCCTGCTGCTAGTTATAGTAGAGCTCTGGGTCCAGCCTGCTGTTAGTTATAGTAGAGCTCTGGGTTCAGCCTGCTGTTAGTTATAGTAGAGCTCTGGGTCCAGCCTGCTGTTAGTTATAGTAGAGCTCTGGGTCCAGCCTGCTGCTAGTTATAGTAGAGCTCTGGGTCCAGCCTGCTGCTAGTTATAGTAGAGTTCTGGGTCCAGAACATCACAGCCTTGTCTTTCTACTGTTCACTGAAACAGCCCTGCAGCATCTCAGTGGGAGAGGATTCACAGTCTATTATACAGCAGAGCTATATGACCAGCAGACACACCTCCACATGGAATACTATACTGGATCTGAATTCATTTACTCCACATGGAATACTATACTGGATCTGAATTAATTTACTCCACATGGAATACTATACTGGATCTGAATTAATTTACTCCACATGGAATACTATACTGGATCTGAATTCATTTACTCCACATGGAATACTATACTGGATCTGAATTCATTTACTCCACATAGAATACTATCCTGTATCTGAATTCATTTCCTCCACATGGAATACTATACTGGATCTGAATTCATTTCCTCCACATGGAATACTATACTGGATCTGAATTCATTTACTCCACATGGAATACTATACTGGATCTGAATTCATTTCCTCCACATAGAATACTATACTGGATCTGAATTCATTTACTCCACATGGAATACTATACTGGATCTGAATTCATTTCCTCCACATAGAATACTATACTGGATCTGAATTCATTTCCTCCACATGGAATACTATACTGGATCTGAATTCATTTCCTCCACATGGAATACTATACTGGATCTGAATTAATTTACTCCACATGGAATACTATACTGGATCTGAATTCATTTACTCCACATAGAATACTATACTGGATCTGAATTCATTTCCTCCACATGGAATACTATACTGGATCTTAATTCATTTACTCCACATTGAATACTATACTGGATATGAATTCATTTCCTCCACATGGAATACTATACTGGATCTGAATTAATTTACTCCACATGGAATACTATACTGGATCTGAATTCATTTCCTCCACATTGAATACTATACTGGATCTGAATTAATTTCCTCCACATAGAATACTATACTGGATCTGAATTAATTTACTCCACATAGAATACTATCATGTATCTGAATTAATTTACTCCAAATGGAATACTATCCTGTATCTGAATTAATTTACTCCACATAGAATACTATCCTGTATCTGAATTAATTTACTACACATGGAATACTATCCTGTATCTGAATTAATTTACTCCAAATGGAATACTATCTTGTATCTGAATTAATTTACTCCAAATGGAATACTATCCTGTATCTGAATTAATTTACTCCAAATGGAATACTATCCTGTATCTGAATTAATTTACTCCACATAGAATACTATACTGGATCTGAATTCATTTCCTCCACATAGAATACTATACTGGATCTGAATTCATTTCCTCCACATGGAATACTATACTGGATCTGAATTCATTTACTCCACATGGAATACTATACTGGATCTGAATTCATTTCCTCCACATGGAATACTATACTGGATCTGAATTCATTTCCTCCACATGGAATACTATACTGGATCTGAATTCATTTCCTCCACATGGAATACTATACTGGATCTGAATTCATTTCCTCCACATGGAATACTATACTGGATCTGAATTAATTTACTCCACATAGAATACTATACTGGATCTGAATTCATTTCCTCCACATGGAATACTATACTGGATCTGAATTCATTTACTCCACATTGAATACTATACTGGATATGAATTAATTTCCTCCACATGGAATACTATACTGGATCTGAATTAATTTACTCCACATGGAATACTATACTGGATCTGAATTCATTTCCTCCACATTGAATACTATACTGGATCTGAATTAATTTCCTCCACATAGAATACTATACTGGATCTGAATTAATTTACTCCACATAGAATACTATCCTGTATCTGAATTCATTTACTCCAAATGGAATACTATCCTGTATCTGAATTAATTTACTCCACATAGAATACTATCCTGTATCTGAATTAATTTACTACACATGGAATACTATCCTGTATCTGAATTAATTTACTCCAAATGGAATACTATCTTGTATCTGAATTAATTTACTCCAAATGGAATACTATCCTGTATCTGAATTAATTTACTCCAAATGGAATACTATCCTGTATCTGAATTAATTTACTCCACATAGAATACTATACTGGATCTGAATTAATTTACTCCACATAGAATACTATACTGGATCTGAATTAATTTACTCCAAATGGAATACTATCCTGTATCTGAATTAATTTACTCCAAATGGAATACTATCCTGTATCTGAATTAATTTACTCCAAATGGAATACTATCCTGTATCTGAATTAATTTACTCCACATAGAATACTATACTGGATCTGAATTAATTTACTCCAAATGGAATACTATCCTGTATCTGAATTAATTTACTCCACATAGAATACTATACTGGATCTGAATTAATTTACTCCAAATGGAATACTATCCTGTATCTGAATTAATTTACTCCACATGGAATACTATCCTGTATCTGAATTAATTTCCTCCACATGGAATACTATCCTGTATCTGAATTAATTTACTCCACATGGAATACTATCCTGTATCTGAATTAATTTACTCCACATGGAATACTATCCTGTATCTGAATTAATTTCCTCCACATGGAATACTATCCTGTATCTGAATTAATTTACTCCACATGGAATACTATCCTGTATCTGAATTAATTTACTCCAAATGGAATACTATCTTGTATCTGAATTAATTTACTCCAAATGGAATACTATCCTGTATCTGAATTAATTTACTCCAAATGGAATACTATCCTGTATCTGAATTAATTTACTCCACATAGAATACTATACTGGATCTGAATTAATTTACTCCACATAGAATACTATACTGGATCTGAATTAATTTACTCCAAATGGAATACTATCCTGTATCTGAATTAATTTACTCCAAATGGAATACTATCCTGTATCTGAATTAATTTACTCCAAATGGAATACTATCCTGTATCTGAATTAATTTACTCCACATAGAATACTATACTGGATCTGAATTAATTTCCTCCAAATGGAATACTATCCTGTATCTGAATTCATTTGAACTGTGGTGAGAACTAGTAAAGGGCCCAGTGAAATGCCTTTGTGCTGTAACTGTTAACCATAATCAAGAGAACAGAAGGTTTCCTGCTCAGAGGAATATATCTGAGGGGAAAAAGAGAATACCAAACAGAAAACAATCTCCCACTATCACAATACATATGTTGTTGTCCCATAACACAGGCCAGCCATAGGTGATGCTGCAGACCTCAACTACCCCAGGAGTCAATATGTTGTTGTCCCAGAACACAGGCCAGCCATAGGTGATGCTGCAGACCTCAACTACCCCAGGAGTCAATATGTTGTTGTCCCAGAACACAGGCCAGCCATAGGTGATGCTGCAGACCTCAACTACCCCAGGAGTCAATATGTTGTTGTCCCAGAACACAGGCCAGCCATAGGTGATGCTGCAGACCTCAACTACCCCAGGAGTCAATATGTTGTTGTCCCAGAACACAGGCCAGCCATAGGTGATGCTGCAGACCTCAACTACCCCAGGAGTCAATATGTTGTTGTCCCAGAACACAGGCCAGCCATAGGTGATGCTGCAGACCTCAACTACCCCAGGAGTCAATATGTTGTTGTCCCAGAACACAGGCCAGCCATAGGTGATGCTGCAGACCTCAACTACCCCAGGAGTCAATATGTTGTTGTCCCAGAACACAGGCCAGCCATAGGTGATGCTGCAGACCTCAACTACCCCAGGAGTCAATATGTTGTTGTCCCAGAACACAGGCCAGCCATAGGTGATGCTGCAGACCTCAACTACCCCAGGAGTCAATATGTTGTTGTCCCAGAACACAGGCCAGCCATAGGTGATGCTGCAGACCTCAACTACCCCAGGAGTCAATATGTTGTTGTCCCAGAACACAGGCCAGCCATAGGTGATGCTGCAGACCTCAACTACCCCAGGAGTCAATATGTTGTTGTCCCAGAACACAGGCCAGCCATAGGTGATGCTGCAGACCTCAACTACCCCAGGAGTCAATATGTTGTTGTCCCAGAACACAGGCCAGCCATAGGTGATGCTGCAGACCTCAACTACCCCAGGAGTCAATATGTTGTTGTCCCAGAACACAGGCCAGCCATAGGTGATGCTGCAGACCTCAACTACCCCAGGAGTCAATATGTTGTTGTCCCAGAACACAGGCCAGCCATAGGTGATGCTGCAGACCTCAACTACCCCAGGAGTCAATATGTTGTTGTCCCAGAACACAGGCCAGCCATAGGTGATGCTGCAGACCTCAACTACCCCAGGAGTCAATATGTTGTTGTCCCAGAACACAGGCCAGCCATAGGTGATGCTGCAGACCTCAACTACCCCAGGAGTCAATATGTTGTTGTCCCAGAACACAGGCCAGCCATAGGTGATGCTGCAGACCTCAACTACCCCAGGAGTCAATATGTTGTTGTCCCAGAACACAGGCCAGCCATAGGTGATGCTGCAAACCTCAACTACCCCAGGAGTCAATATGTTGTTGTCCCAGAACACAGGCCAGCCATAGGTGATGCTGCAGACCTCAACTACCCCAGGAGTCAATATGTTGTTGTCCCAGAACACAGGCCAGCCATAGGTGATGCTGCAGACCTCAACTACCCCAGGAGTCAATATGTTGTTGTCCCAGAACACAGGCCAGCCATAGGTGATGCTGCAGACCTCAACTACCCCAGGAGTCAATATGTTGTTGTCCCAGAACACAGGCCAGCCATAGGTGATGCTGCCGACCTCAACTACCCCAGGAGTCAATATGTTGTTGTCCCAGAACACAGGCCAGCCATAGGTGATGCTGCAGACCTCAACTACCCCAGGAGTCAATATGTTGTTGTCCCAGAACACAGGCCAGCCATAGGTGATGCTGCAGACCTCAACTACCCCAGGAGTCAATATGTTGTTGTCCCAGAACACAGGCCAGCCATAGGTGATGCTGCAGACCTCAACTACCCCAGGAGTCAATATGTTGTTGTCCCAGAACACAGGCCAGCCATAGGTGATGCTGCAGACCTCAACTACCCCAGGAGTCAATATGTTGTTGTCCCAGAACACAGGCCAGCCATAGGTGATGCTGCAGACCTCAACTACCCCAGGAGTCAATATGTTGTTGTCCCAGAACACAGGCCAGCCATAGGTGATGCTGCCGACCTCAACTACCCCAGGAGTCAATATGTTGTTGTCCCAGAACACAGGCCAGCCATAGGTGATGCTGCAGACCTCAACTACCCCAGGAGTCAATATGTTGTTGTCCCAGAACACAGGCCAGCCATAGGTGATGCTGCAGACCTCAACTACCCCAGGAGTCAATATGTTGTTGTCCCAGAACACAGGCCAGCCATAGGTGATGCTGCAGACCTCAACTACCCCAGGAGTCAATATGTTGTTGTCCCAGAACACAGGCCAGCCATAGGTGATGCTGCAAACCTCAACTACCCCAGGAGTCAATATGTTGTTGTCCCAGAACACAGGCCAGCCATAGGTGATGCTGCAGACCTCAACTACCCCAGGAGTCAATATGTTGTTGTCCCAGAACACAGGCCAGCCATAGGTGATGCTGCAGACCTCAACTACCCCAGGAGTCAATATGTTGTTGTCCCAGAACACAGGCCAGCCATAGGTGATGCTGCAGACCTCAACTACCCCAGGAGTCAATATGTTGTTGTCCCAGAACACAGGCCAGCCATAGGTGATGCTGCCGACCTCAACTACCCCAGGAGTCAATATGTTGTTGTCCCAGAACACAGGCCAGCCATAGGTGATGCTGCAGACCTCAACTACCCCAGGAGTCAATATGTTGTTGTCCCAGAACACAGGCCAGCCATAGGTGATGCTGCAGACCTCAACTACCCCAGGAGTCAATATGTTGTTGTCCCAGAACACAGGCCAGCCATAGGTGATGCTGCAGACCTCAACTACCCCAGGAGTCAATATGTTGTTGTCCCAGAACACAGGCCAGCCATAGGTGATGCTGCAGACCTCAACTACCCCAGGAGTCAATATGTTGTTGTCCCAGAACACAGGCCAGCCATAGGTGATGCTGCAGACCTCAACTACCCCAGGAGTCAATATGTTGTTGTCCCAGAACACAGGCCAGCCATAGGTGATGCTGCAGACCTCAACTACCCCAGGAGTCAATATGTTGTTGTCCCAGAACACAGGCCAGCCATAGGTGATGCTGCAGACCTCAACTACCCCAGGAGTCAATATGTTGTTGTCCCAGAACACAGGCCAGCCATAGGTGATGCTGCAGACCTCAACTACACCAGGAGTCAATATGTTGTTGTCCCAGAACACAGGCCAGCCATAGGTGATGCTGCAGACCTCAACTACCCCAGGAGTCAATATGTTGTTGTCCCAGAACACAGGCCAGCCATAGGTGATGCTGCAGACCTCAACTACCCCAGGAGTCAATATGTTGTTGTCCCAGAACACAGGCCAGCCATAGGTGATGCTGCAGACCTCAACTACCCCAGGATTCAATATATTGACAGTCTCACAGACGTTTCCAGTTTCCACAGAGTCAATAGCTTCGTTTGCTGCTGGTACCCATCCCAAATTCCATCAGGGCTCACAAATGGGAAGAGATTGAAGAAATCCGCTGACAGAGCAGTGTGCGCGTGTGTGTGTGTGTGTGTGTGTGTGTGTGTGTGTGTGTGTGTGTGTGTGTGTGTGTGTGTGTGTGTGTGTGTGTGTGTGTGTTTCCTCAGCTAGTCTCATGGTCTTCATATAACAGGTTCTGCAGCAAACAGTTTATATGGTGCTGGTTCAATAACAGTTGGTGGTTCTACCACTCTCCTCTCCTCTCCTCTCCTCTCCTCTCCTCTCCTCTCCTCTCCTCTCCTCTCCTCTTACCTCCTCTCCTCTCCTCTTACCTCCTCTCCTCTCATCTCCTCTTACCTCCTCTCCTCTCCTCTCCTCTCCTCTCCTCTCCTCTCCTCTCCTCTACCCTCTCCTCTCCTCTCCTCTCCTCTCCTCTCCTCTCCTCTCCTCTCCTCTCCTCTCCTCTCCTCTACCCTCTCCTCTCCTCTCCTCTCCTCTCCTCTCCTCTCCTCTCCTCTCCTCTACCCTCTCCTCTCCTCTCCTCTCCTCTCCTCTCCTCTCCTCTCCTCTCCTCTCCTCTCCTCTCCTCTTACCTCCTCTCCTCTCCTCTCCTCTCCTCTCCTCTTACCTCCTCTCCTCTCCTCTCCTCTCCTCTCCTCTCCTCTTACCTCCTCTCCTCTCCTCTCCTCTCCTCTCATCTCCTCTTACCTCCTCTCCTCTCCTCTTACCTCCTCTCCTCTCCTCTCCTCTCCTCTCCTCTTACCTCCTCTCCTCTCCTCTCCTCTCCTCTCCTCTTACCTCCTCTCCTCTCCTCTCCTCTTACCACTCTCCTCTCCTCTCCTCTCCTCTCCTCTCCTCTTACCTCCTCTCCTCTCCTCTTACCTCCTCTCCTCTCCTCTTACCTCCTCTCCTCTCCTCTCCTCTCCTCTTACCTCCTCTCCTCTCCTCTCCTCTCCTCTCCTCTTACCTCCACCGCCCCCCTCCTCTCCTCTCCTCTTACCTCCACCTCCCCCCTCCTCTCCTTCCCTCACCTCTCCTCCTCTCCCAGAGGCCAGAGAAAGGGAAGGGAGAGGGACACAGAATAAAATAGATCATTTTGTCATTATATTCTGTATGGAGAGTGTATTATCCCCATCCTCTATCTGACAACCCGATGTTCTCCTCTGTTACAGGCTAATTTTTCTCTGATATGTTCTCCTCTGTTACAGGCTCATTTATCTCTGATATGTTCTCCTCTGTTAAACTCTCATTTATCTCTGATATGTTCTCCTCTGTTACAGGCTCATTTATCTCTGATCTGTTCTCCTCTGTTAAACTCTCATTTATCTCTGATATGTTCTCCTGTGTTAAACTCTCATTTATCTCTGATCGGTTCTCCTCTGTTACAGGCTCATTTATCTCTGATATGTTCTCCTCTGTTACAGGCTGAAGTCTCATTAATCTGTGATGTGATATGACTGTTATGGTATGTTATATGTTATATTATGGTACGGTAGCTAGCTAGGCTATGGATGAGTCCCAAATGGTACCCTATGCCCTATATAGTGCACTACCCTATGGGCCCTGGTCAAAAGCAGTGCCCTGTATAGGGAACAGGGTGCCATTTGGGTTGCACTGTCTCTCTGACGTTTGGTTCCCAAGAAGGCTGAATCATTCTGTTAAAATGCAAATGATCACGTCTTGTCCTAAAGTGAACGGCTAGGATATCGCTGTCGTCATTCAGATGACTGAAGAGGAATATTACCATACATATGAATAATCATCATCCGCTGTCTGTCGCTCTCTTCAGTGTCTGACAGCTAGCCAGACCAGGGGACAAACTGAGAGAACGCGTGTTTCAAACGGCTGCCTATTCCCTATATCCCTCAAACTCAACTCTGGTCCTCCAAGTCAGTCCCACTGCGTATTTTCATTGTTCACCTCAAATCAAATCAAATTTTATTTGTCACATACACATGGTTAGCAGATGTTAATGCGAGTGTAGCGAAATGCTTGTGCTTCTAGTTCCGACAATGCAGTAATAACCAACAAGTAATCTAACTAACAATTCCAAAACTACTGTCTTGTACACAGTGTGAGGGGATAAAGAATATGTACATAAGGATATATGAATGAGTGATGGTACAGAGCAGCATAGGCAGATACAGTAGATTGTATCGAGTACAGTATATACATATGAGATGAGTATGTAAACAAAGTGGCATAGTTAAAGTGGCTAGTGATACATGTATTACATAAGGATACAGTCGATGATATAGAGTACAGTATATACGTATGCCTATGAGATGAATAATGTAGGGTAAGTAACATTATATAAGGTAGCATTGTTTAAAGTGGCTAGTGATATATTTACATCATTTCCCATCAATTCCCATTATTAAAGTGGCTGGAGTTGAGTCAGTGTCAGTGTGTTGGCAGCAGCCACTCAATGTTAGTGGTGGCTGTTTAACAGTCTGATAGCCTTGAGATAGAAGCTGTTTTTCAGTCTCTCGGTCCCAGCTTTGATGCACCTGTACTGACCTCGCCTTCTGGATGATAGCGGGGTGAACAGGCAGTGGCTCGGGTGGTTGATGTCCTTGATGATCTTTATGGCCTTCCTGTGACATCGGGTGGTGTAGGTGTCCTGGAGGGCAGGTAGTTTGCCCCCGGTGATGCGTTGTGCAGACCTCACTACCCTCTGGAGAGCCTTACGGTTGAGGGCGGAGCAGTTGCCGTACCAGGCGGTGATACAGCCCGCCAGGATGCTCTCGATTGTGCATCTGTAGAAGTTTGTGAGTGCTTTTGGTGACAAGCCGAATTTCTTCAGCCTCCTGAGGTTGAAGAGGCGCTGCTGCGCCTTCTTCACAATGCTGTCTGTGTGAGTGGACCAATTCAGTTTGTCTGTGATGTGTATGCCGAGGAACTTAAAACTTGCTACCCTCTCCACTACTGTTCCATCGATGTGGATAGGGGGGTGTTCCCTCTGCTGTTTCCTGAAGTCCACAATCATCTCCTTAGTTTTGTTGACGTTGAGTGTGAGGTTATTTTCCTGACACCACACTCCGAGGGCCCTCACCTCCTCCCTGTAGGCCGTCTCGTCGTTGTTGGTAATCAAGCCTACCACTGTTGTGTCGTCCGCAAACTTGATGATTGAGTTGGAGGCGTGCGTGGCCACGCAGTCGTGGGTGAACAGGGAGTACAGGAGAGGGCTCAGAACGCACCCTTGTGGGGCCCCAGTGTTGAGGATCAGCGGGGAGGAGATGTTGTTGCCTACCCTCACCACCTGGGGGCGGCCCGTCAGGAAGTCCAGTACCCAGTTGCACAGGGCGGGGTCGAGACCCAGGGTCTCGAGCTTGATGACGAGCTTGGAGGGTACTATGGTGTTGAATGCCGAGCTGTAGTCAATGAACAGCATTCTCACATAGGTATTCCTCTTGTCCAGATGGGTTAGGGCAGTGTGCAGTGTGGTTGAGATTGCATCGTCTGTGGACCTATTTGGGCGGTAAGCAAATTGGAGTGGGTCATGGGGGTGTCAGGTAGGGTGGAGGTGATATGGTCCTTGACTAGTCTCTCAAAGCACTTCATGATGACGGAAGTGAGTGCTACGGGGCGGTAGTCGTTTAGCTCAGTTACCTTAGCTTTCTTGGGAACAGGAACAATGGTGGCCCTCTTGAAGCATGTGGGAACAGCAGACTGGTATAGGGATTGATTGAATATGTCCGTAAACACACCGGCCAGCTGGTCTGCGCATGCTCTGAGGGCGCGGCTGGGGATGCCGTCTGGGCCTGCAGCCTTGCGAGGGTTAACACGTTTAAATGTCTTACTCACCTCGGCTGCAGTGAAGGAGAGACCGCAAGTTTTCGTTGCAGACCTCTAATCAGGGCCTGATTTAGACCTGGGACACCAGTCATTGTTGCCTTATAATCAGGGCCTGATTTAGACCTGGGACACCAGTCATTGTTGCCTTATAATCAGGGCCTGATTTAGACCTGGGACACCAGTCATTGTTGTCCTCTAATCAGGGCCTGATTTAGACCTGAGACACCAGTCATTGTTGTCCTCTAATCAGGACCTGATTTAGACCTGGGACACCAGTCATTGTTGCCCTCTAATCAGGAACTGATTTAGACCTGGGACACCAGTCATTGTTGTCCTCTAATCAGGGCATGATTTAGACCTGGGACAAGAGTCATTGTTGTCCTCTAATTAGAGCCTGATTTAGACCTGGGACACCAGTCATTGTTGTCCTCTAATCAGGGCCTGATTTAGACCTGGGACACCAGTCATTGTTCCCCTGTAATCAGGGACTGAATTAGACCTGAGACACCAGTCATTGTTCCCCTATAATCATGGACTGATTTAGACCTGGGACACCAGTCATTGTTCCCCTGTAATCAGGGACTGATTTAGACCTGGGACATCAGATGTGTGCAGCAGGCTCCGGACCTCCTAGGGTCAGAGTTAATCTACATATGGTGGATTACTGACCACAGCCCTATGGTCATATTACAGTGGAGTCTGCTGAGGGGAGAAGGGCTCATAATAATGTCTGGAACGGAGCAAATGGAATGGCATCAAACCATGTGTTAGATGTATTTGATTCCATTCCACTGATTCCACTCCATCCATTACCACGAGCCCCGTCCTCCCCAATCAAGGTGCCACCAAACTCCTGTGGGTCATAAGTAGTGCACTATGTGATAGGGTGCCATTTTGGAGGCAATCCAAGGCTTTAATTAGACGTTGAGTGCAGGATTAAATTGGCTATTGCCAAGTTACATTCAGATGGACATTTAATGTATTGAGATAGTCGCTAGTGAAAGTCTACACAACCCCCTGGACAGTCTTCACATTTCCTGCTTTAAAATTAAATTTAAAAAGAGAATCAATTAGATTTTTTTCCCTATTGATCTACACAACCTAATCCACATTTTCATAGAGAAATAATAAAAAAATAATACAAAAATGTATTTACTAATAAAAATGTATTTACTAAGAAATTGAAAATGAGTGTAATTGATTGCATATGTCTTCACATCCAAGAGTGGAATCACTTGTGGCAGCCATTACAGCTGTGAATTAATGTGAATAAGATTCAACCAACCTTGCACAACTCTTAGGGCAACATATATCAGAGAGAATAAAGTAGACGGCACACAAACGTATGATTTATGACCCTATGTTCGGATGACGTGTGCATGCCCATATTTGGGCATCCGGTCAGGACATCCCTGCGGGAACGGATCACGTGCTTATGCCCATATATGGGCATCTTGTTCCTGTTCTCACGCGTTAGAGGGTGTACTAATTTATGCATATATCTATTCCTTTGAAGTTGTCATGATGATTGATGCGTAGGGACCTGGTTGAACTGGGGGGGGGGGGGGGGGGGGGGGGGGGGGGGCTCCTGTGTTTGAACATTTGAAAGAGAATGGCCCCACACCCCCTATTGTATTGCCCTTAGGGTTGTTGTCTATGAAGCAGGAATGGCTGGGAGGGGAATGTGTCAACTACAGGTTTGGGTCAAATCCAATGCAATACAACACAGAGTGAAACTCTCTGTATTTTCAAGTAATGTGATGGCAGCATCATGTTATGGGTATGCTTCTCACCAGCAGGGACTGGGGAGTTTGTCAGGATCAAAATGAATATTAAAAAGAGTAAAATCCAGGTAAAAAGTTAGTTTCGTTTTTTTTTTGCATGACCATAACACACATTTGAATGCCAAAGACACACTAGAATGGCTTTCCAATAGGTGTTGATTGTTCCTGAGTGGTCCAGTCTCAGTCCTGACTTAAATTTGCTTGAAAATCAGAGACACGGTTAGAATATTACTGTCCATCAATGATTGCCAACCAAATTTACTGAGCTTGAGTAATTTTTACAAAAACAATGGACATACAGTGTTCAGACCCCTTGACTTTTTCCACATTTTGTTACGTTACAGCCTTATTCTAAAATTGATTAAATTACATGTTTTCCTCATCAATTTACAGACAACACCCAATAATGACATCACAATACCCCATAATGACATCACAATACCCCATAATGACAAAGCAAATGTATTAAAATTTAAAAAGTGAAATAACTTATTTAAATAAGTATTCAGACCCTTTGCTATGAGACGTGAAATTGATCTCAGGTGCATCCTGTTTCCATTGATCATCCTTGAGATGTTTCTACAACTTGTTTGGAGTCCACCTGTGGTAAATTCAATTGATTGGACATGATTTGGAAAGGCACACACCTAAGGTCCCACAGTTGACAGTGCATTTCAACAGAACAAAGACCCTAAGCACACAGCCAAGACAACGCAGGAGTGGCTTCAGGACAAGTTTCTGAATGTCCTTGAGTGGCCCAGCCAGAGCCCGGACTTGAACCCGATCAAACATCTCTGGAGAGACCTGAAAATAGTTGTGTAGTGACGCTCCTCATCCAACCTGACAGAGCTTGAGAGGATCTGCAGAGAAGAATGGGAGAAACTCCCCAAATACAGGTGTGCCGAGCTTGTAGCGTCATACCCAAGAAGACTCGAGGATATATTTGTGTAAAAAGGTGCTCCAACAAAGTACTAAGTAAAGGGTCTGAATACTTATGGAAATGTGAAAGTCACTTTTTTATTTTCTATATATTTTCTCAAATTTATAAAAACCTGTTTTTGCTTTGTCATTATGGAGTATTGTTTTAGAATAAGGCTGTAACGTAACAAAATGTGGAAAAAGTCAAGGGGTCTGAATACTTTCCTGTATGCTCTGTATGTTGGTAGAATATTATAAAAAATGATTCACCGCTGTCATGGCTGCTAAAGGTGCTTCCACCAAGTATTACGTCTGGGGCGGGGGGGGGGGGGGGGGGTGAAGACACGCAATCAAGACGTCTTCAGGTTAATTTGATTATTTAACTAATTTTGAACATTTTCCGTAAAAAAAGATTCACTTTGAAAATGTGGAGTAGGTTGTGTAGACCTGTAGGGGAAAAAAATCGAATGTAATCCCTTTTGAAATGTAATCCCTTTTGAAATGTAATTCCTTTTGAAATGTAATTCCTTTTGAAATGTAATTCCTTTTGAAATGTAATTCCTTTTGAAATGTAATCCCTTTTGAAATGTAATCCCTTTTGAAATGTAATCCCTTTTGAAATGTAATTCCTTTTGAAATGTAATCCCTTTTGAAATGTAATTCCTTTTGAAATGTAATCCCTTTTGAAATGTAATTCCTTTTGAAATGTAATCCCTTTTGAAATGTAATCCCTTTTGAAATGTAATCTCTTTTGAAATGTAATCTCTTAAAACTGTGCAAGGGGCGTGTAGACTTTCACTAGGCACTGTAAATATACAACAAAAAAAACATTACAAAGCATATAGACAGCATCCCAAATGGCACCCTATTCCCCATATAGTGAACTACACAGGGAATACGGTCCCATTAGGGACTCGCAGATTATTTCTGGGTTTTCGACATACCTGCCATGGTTGAAATCCCAAGGATCACACCTATGGACAACTCAATCTGCGTGCCCTAAAAACAAAACACACAAACACCCTCATCAATTCTCTGTTGTTATTTGTTAAGGCCATGTGGGAAAACCCAAACACGTGCTATATAGTGGGGCTAAGTGTACCATATGATGAAAATTACAGGCCTCTCTCATCTTTTTAAGTGGGAGAACTTGCACAATACGTGGCTGACTAAATACTTTTTTTTGCCCCACTGTATTTTTATATAGTGTGTGTTTCATGCTGTAATGAAAAACCACAGCTGAAAGCTAAAGCTTGTGTATTCAACTTCAATGAGTCATTTTGTGTCCCTCAGAATGAAAGTCTTTGAATGAGGTTAAGTGAGTTAGTTGTGGATAAAAGAGTCTGCTTTTTGTGGCAAAAAAAATGAATGTCAATGTTTTGAAAAGCTAAAATAGAATTGACCAACTCTCTAGTTACAGTAAATGACAGATACCAGATTCTCACTTCAACGTTAATGAAACAGATATCTACCACATATTACTGTAGAATCTATCTAATATTACTGTAAAACTAGTATGGATAGAGGTCTACCACATATTACTGTAGAATATATCTAGTATTACTGTAAAACTAGTATGGATAGAGATCTACCACATATTACTGTAGAATGTATCTAGTATTACTGTAATACTAGTATGGATAGAGGGCTACAGCATATTACTGTAGAATATATCTAGTATTACTGTAATACTAGTATGGATAGAGATCTACCACATATTACTGTAGAATATATCTAGTATTACTGTAAAACTAGTATGGATAGAGATCTACCACATATTACTGTAGAATATATCTAGTATTACTGTAATACTAGTATGGATAGAGATCTACCACATATTACTGTAGAATCTATCTAGTATTACTGTAATACTAGTATGGATAGAGGGCTACAGCATATTACTGTAGAATCTATCTAGTATTACTGTAATACTATACAGGGTCTACCACATATTACTGTAGAATCTATCTAGTATTACTGTAATACTATAG
Organism: Oncorhynchus clarkii lewisi; assembly: GCF_045791955.1. NCBI lineage: Eukaryota > Metazoa > Chordata > Actinopteri > Salmoniformes > Salmonidae > Oncorhynchus > Oncorhynchus clarkii. The sequence goes on along the minus strand of NW_027258086.1, from coordinate 47,956 downwards.
AGGGTCTACCACAGTGACACAGATCTAAACGTGATATTCATTTGATAAAGTGGTGTAACTTACAGCTACAATCATGATGGCATTGTCCAGGAAACCAAATCCTACAAACGGAATGGCGTTGTGTAGAAGAACTGCAAAAGAAAGAACACACACAACATCCCATTTAACATCCCACACACACACACACACACACACACACACACAACATCCCATTTAACATCCCATTATATGTACTGTACACACAACATCCCATTTAACATCACACACACAACATCCCATTTAACATCACACACACAACATCCCATTTAAAATCACACACACAACATTCCATTTAACATCCCACACATGTACTGGAAACTTGAAGAAGTGATGAGACACAGTGAACCTGGACGAACATTTGGCAGTTACAAACGGGGAAGAAAAGTGAGTTCTACATAACTCGGCCCTCTGTCGTCAGTCCTACTTCTGGCCAAATGTTCTCTGGTACGAGACCAAAACAGGGAGGTGTTGCAAAAACATTGGCCGTCTGATTCAACGAATCAAAAGCAAAGGAATCTGTCTTGAACCTGAATGAACTCATTCTAACTCCTATTGGCCATCAATGTGGAATTATTTTCCACTCTGGTCATCAACCCGGGTATACTGCATGATAGTCATCAGTTCAGCCCTGGTGAATATGTGGGCTGGGAATGTGTCTGTGAGCACAGTGACAGGGAGGAAACAAATCCTCCAGCGTTCTCCACTGTTTCATATATGAATCCTCCAGCGTTCTCCACTGTTTCCTATATGAATCCTCCAGCGTTCTCCACTGTTTCATATATGAATCCTCCAGCGTTCTCCACTGTTTCATATATGAATCCTCCAGCGTTCTCCACTGTTTCATATATGAGTCCTCCTGCGTTCTCCACTGTTTCATATACGTATGAATCCTCCAGCGTTCTCCACTGTTTCATATATGAATCCTCCAGCATTCTCCACTGTTTCATATATGAATCCTCCAGCATTCTCCACTGTTTCGTATATGAATCCTCCTGCGTTCTCCACTGTTTCATATATGAATCCTCCAGCGTTCTCCACTGTTTCATATATGAATCCTCCAGCGTTCTCCACTGTTTCATATATGAATCCTCCTGCGTTCTCCACTGTTTCATATATGCATCTCTCTTTTCAAAGACACCTCTCTCTTTTCAAAGACACCTCTCTCTTTTCAAAGACATCTCTCTTTTCAAAGACACATCTCTCTTTTCAAAGACATCTCTCTCTCTTTTCAAAGACACCTCTCTCTTTTCAAAGACATCTCTCTCTTTTCAAAGACATCTCTCTCTTTTCAAAGACATCTCTCTCTCTTTTCAAAGACATCTCTCTCTCTTCAAAGATACCTCTCTTTTCAAAGACATTTTCTCTCTTTTCAAAGACATCTCTCTCTTTTCAAAGACACATCTCTCTCTCTTTTTCTTCCTCTCTTACCGTATCTCAGCTGAGCCGATGTGGGAGGGGCGATGACCATTTCCCCTGAAGAAGGAGGAAAAAGAAAACCTGCATTACTATGGAGAATAAGTCAGTCCTGTCTGGAAGAACATGTCATTACTATGGAGAATAAGTCAGTCCTGTCTGGAAGAACATGTCATTACTATGGAGAAGAAGTCAGTCCTGTCTGGAAGAACATGTCATTACTATGGAGAATAAGTCAGTCCTGTCTGGAAGAACATGTCATTACTATGGAGAAGAAGTCAGTCCTGTCTGGAAGAACATGTCATTACTATGGAGAAGAAGTCAGTCCTGTCTGGAAGGGCATGTCATTACTATGGAGAAGAAGTCAGTCCTGTCTGGAAGGACATGTCATTACTATGGAGAAGAAGTCAGTCCTGTCTGGAAGAACATGTCATTACTATGGAGAAGAAGACAGTCCTGTCTGGAAGGACATGTCATTACTATGGAGAAGAAGTCAGTCCTGTCTGGAAGGACATGTCATTACTATGGAGAAGAAGTCAGTCCTGTCTGGAAGAACATGTCATTACTATGGAGAAGAAGTCAGTCCTGTCTGGAAGAACATGTCATTACTATGGAGAAGAAGTCAGTCCTGTCTGGAAGGACATGTCATTACTATGGAGAAGAAGTCAGTCCTGTCTGGAAGGAAATGACAGGACCTGAGAGTCAGGACACAGAGCAGGGATGGAGCCTGGCAGAGGAGGAGGGGGACAGAGAGACAGGGAGGAGAGGGACAGGGGAGGAGAGGGACAGAGAGACAGGGAGGAGAGAGACAGAGAGACAGAGGAGGAGAGGGACAGAGAGACAGAGGAGGAGAGGGACAGAGAGACAGAGGAGGATAGGGACAGAGAGACAGAGGAGGAGAGGGACAGAGAGACAGAGGAGGAGAGGAACAGAGAGGCAGAGGAGCAGAGCGACAGAGAGACAGAGGAGGAGAGGGACAGAGAGACAGGGAGGAGAGGAACAGAGAGACAGAGGGACAGACGTGTCCCAGGCCGACGGGACAGGGATAAGAGGGGGACTGTCGTTCTGTCCCAAATGGCACCCTACTTTTCACCAGGGCCCATAGGGAATAGGGTGCCGTTTGGGACTGACCTAGTGGAATTACATTGAAATCCCATTCTGAACACATTAAAATACAAAAAGGTGAGTATTAATGGTGTGTGAAACGTCCAGTAGGGTAATGCCATGCTCTGCAGACCAGGACCCACAGGACGACTACCCTGCGTCCCAAATGGCTCCCTAGTCCCCATTATAGTGCACTACTGCAGACCAGGGCCCATACGACTCTGGTTAAAAGTAGTGCACTATATAGGGAGTAAGGTGCCATTTTGGACCCAGTCCACGTCTACCCAGCCTACAGATTAAGTCTGTCTGCCTTTCAAAATAGTGTCTGACACTATGAGCACAAATACTCAGCATTCAATTATCTCTATGCCCTTAGAGTCTGAGAGTAGGATCTTAATTTGATCACAGTGATGCAGGAGAACATTCCTAAAATGCAGGACATTTAAAAAATGTTTAGTGCAATTTGAGGTTTAAAAAAAGGCTTCTAAAGTTAGTAGTTTCCACTTTGAAATGACGAAAACTTTATTTCGGACCCTTATGAAAAATGTATCAACATTTACAACAATGTCAATTAGTTATAATCCACATAATAATGGTTTCACTACATCCTCAATAACATCTGTTAGAATGTGTGTGTAACCAATAAAATTTGATTTGATTATAATTCACATTTTCTGTTGCCGCAGGACTATTTTCCTGCTGTAGCAAACTGGCTCAAATTAAGATCCTACATCTGTAATCTGTATCTCAAATTAATGTCTATGTAGGGTTTATTCATGCCTATGTAGGGTTTATTCATGCTTATGTAGTGTTTATTCATGTCTATGTAGGGTTTATTCATGTACATGTAGGGTTTATTCCTGCCTATGTAGGGTTTATTCCTGCCTATGTAGGGTTTATTTATGTATATGTGGGGTTTATTCCTGTATATGAAGGGTGTATTCATGTCTATGTAGGGTTTATTCATGTCTATGTAGGGTTTATTCATGCCTATGTAGGGTTTATTCATGCTTATGTAGTGTTTATTCATGTCTATGTAGGGTTTATTCATGTACATGTAGGGTTTATTCCTGCCTATGTAGGGTTTATTCCTGCCTATGTAGGGTTTATTTATGTATATGTAGGGTTTATTCCTGTATATGAAGGGTGTATTCATGTCTATGTAGGGTTTATTCATGTCTATGTAGGGTTTATTCATGCCTATGTAGGGTTTATTCATGTCTATGTAGGGTTTATTCATGTCCATGTAGTGATTTATTCATGCCTATGTAGGGTTTATTCATGCCTATGTAGGGTGTATTCATGTCTATGTAGGGTGTATTCATGTCTATGCCTCTGAGGCTAAATGTTAGTTTAGTGAAGTTTTCTCAGAAATGTAAAACACTAGTGAGTCTTTTCTATCTTATTCTCCACACACACACACACACACGCCCCCCCCCTCCCCACACACACACACCACACCACACCGCACGCACGCACGCGCACACACACACACACACACACACACACACACACACACACACACACACACACACACACACACACACACACACACACACACACACACACACGGTGTAATAGCCTATGAGGTTTCTGGACTGAGTTTGGAATGACAAGGTTCCCTCCTATTACGGTTTCCTACCCTGGAGGTGACCTCATGATGCTGACGCCATGTTAACCCAATGGAGACCTGTTCATTCAGCCTCAAGACCACAGTCACCAGCAGGTAGGAGGTACTGACTAACTCCCACCATGATGATACAACACAACACAGTCACCAGCAGGTAGGAGGTACTGACTAACTCCCACCATGATGATACAACACAACACAGTCACCAGCAGGTAGGAGGTACTGACTAACTCCCACCATGATGATACAACACAACACAGTCATCAGCAGGTAGGAGGTACTGACTAACTCCCACCATGATGATACAACACAACACAGTCATCAGCAGGTAGGAGGTACTGACTAACTTCCACCATGATGATACAACACAGTCATCAGCAGGTAGGAGGTACTGACTAACTCCCACCATGATGATACAACACAACACAGTCACCAGCAGGTAGGAGGTACTGACTAACTCCCACCATGATGATACAACACAACACAGTCATCAGCAGGTAGGAGGTACTGACTAACTTCCACCATGATGATACAACACAGTCATCAGCAGGTAGGAGGTACTGATTAACTCCCACCATGATGATACAACACAACACAGTCATCAGCAGGTAGGAGGTACTGACTAACTTCCACCATGATGATACAACACAGTCATCAGCAGGTAGGAGGTACTGACTAACTTCCACCATGATGATACAACACAGTCATCAGCAGGTAGGAGGTACTGACTAACTCCCACCATGATGATACAACACAACACAGTCACCAGCAGGTAAGAGACTGACTAACTTCCACCATGATGATACAACACAGTCATCAGCAGGTAGGAGGTACTGACTAACTTCCACCATGATGATACAACACAGTCATCAGCAGGTAGGAGGTACTGACTAACTCCCACCATGATGATACAACACAACACAGTCACCAGCAGGTAGGAGGTACTGACTAACTTCCACCATGATGATACAACACAACACAGTCATCAGCAGGTAGGAGGTACTGACTAACTTCCACCATGATGATACAACACAACACAGTCACCAGCAGGTAGGAGGTACTAACTAACTCCCACCATGATGATACAACACAGTCACCAGCAGGTAGGAGGTACTGACTAACTCCCACCATGATGATACAACACAACACAGTCACCAGCAGGTAGGAGGTACTGACTAACTCCCACCATGATGATACAACACAAGGCTCATATCCCTGAAGCATCGTGGTGATGGAGAACAGAAAAACACATTGTGATACCCGTTTTACTGCTTAAAGTGGCCATCTGGGAACGCCACTTTGGTAAACAGCTGAGGGATCGGTCTGTAGTGGGTCTACAACGACATAAATATAGGCATCGTTAATGTGGTGGGGTCAGGGGTCAGTTACCTCGGTCTACGCTATTGTGGTGCAAATCTTGAGGTTGATAACTAAATCAATATGCATAATGTGCTTGAGAGGGGAGAGAAGGACGTTGACAGCAGATACAAACCATTAGTGTATTATTCAGTGCCCACTACGGTGGAGAACATGGCAGGGTGACGTTTACTGGGAGTCATAGGGCCTGTTAATGAGGCTGTGTTCACAACCCACTGGGTCTCCTAGGGCCTGTTAATGAGGCTGTGTTCCCAACCCACTGGGTCTCCTAGGGCCTGTTAATGAGGCTGTGTTCACAACCCACTGGGTCTCCTAGGGCCTGTTAATGAGGCTGTGTTCATTCACAACCCACTGGGTCTCCTAGGGCCTGTTAATGAGGCTGTATTCACAACCCACTGAGTCTCCTAGGGCCTGTTAATGAGGCTGTGTTCACAACCCACTGGGTCTCCTAGGGCCTGTTAATGAGGCTGTGTTCACAACCCACTGGGTCTCCTAGGGCCTGTTAATGAGGCTGTGTTCACAACCCACTGGGTCTCCTAGGGCCTGTTAATGAGGCTGGGTCTCCTAGGGCCTGTTAATGAGGCTGTGTTCACAACCCACTGGGTCTCCCAGGGCCTGTTAATGAGGCTGTATTCACAACCCACTGAGTCTCCTAGGGCCTGTTAATGAGTCTGTGTTCACAACCCACTGGGTCTCCTAGGGCCTGTTAATGAGGCTGTGTTCACAACCCACTGGGTCTCCTAGGGCCTGTTAATGAGGCTGTGTTCACAACCCACTGGGTCTCCTAGGGCCTGTTAATAAGGCTGTGTTCATTCACAACCCACTGGGTCTCCTAGGGCCTGTTAATGAGGCTGTGTTCACAACCCACTGGGTCTCCTAGGGCCTGTTAATGAGGCTGTGTTCACAACCCACTGGGTCTCCTAGGGCCTGTTAATGAGGCTGTGTTCACAACCCACTGGGTCTCCTAGGGCCTGTTAATGAGGCTGTGTTCCCAACCCACTGGGTCTCCTAGGGCCTGTTAATGAGGCTGTGTTCACAACCCACTGGGTCTCCTAGGGCCTGTTAATGAGGCTGTGTTCACAACCCACTGGGTCTCCTAGGGCCTGTTAATGAGTCTGTGTTCACAACCCACTGGGTCTCCTAGGGCCTGTTAATGAGGCTGTGTTCCCAACCCACTGGGTCTCCTAGGGCCTGTTAATGAGGCTGTGTTCACAACCCACTGGGTCTCCTAGGGCCTGTTAATGAGTCTGTGTTCACAACCCACTGGGTCTCCTAGGGCCTGTTAATGAGGCTGTGTTCCCAACCCACTGGGTCTCCTAGGGCCTGTTAATGAGGCTGTGTTCACAACCCACTGGGTCTCCTAGGGCCTGTTAATGAGGCTGTGTTCATTCACAACCCACTGGGTCTCCTAGGGCCTGTTAATGAGGCTGTATTCACAACCCACTGAGTCTCCTAGGGCCTGTTAATGAGGCTGTGTTCACAACCCACTGGGTCTCCTAGGGCCTGTTAATGAGGCTGTGTTCACAACCCACTGGGTCTCCTAGGGCCTGTTAATGAGGCTGTGTTCACAACCCACTGGGTCTCCTAGGGCCTGTTAATGAGGCTGGGTCTCCTAGGGCCTGTTAATGAGGCTGTGTTCACAACCCACTGGGTCTCCCAGGGCCTGTTAATGAGGCTGTATTCACAACCCACTGAGTCTCCTAGGGCCTGTTAATGAGTCTGTGTTCACAACCCACTGGGTCTCCTAGGGCCTGTTAATGAGGCTGTGTTCACAACCCACTGGGTCTCCTAGGGCCTGTTAATGAGGCTGTGTTCACAACCCACTGGGTCTCCTAGGGCCTGTTAATAAGGCTGTGTTCATTCACAACCCACTGGGTCTCCTAGGGCCTGTTAATGAGGCTGTGTTCACAACCCACTGGGTCTCCTAGGGCCTGTTAATGAGGCTGTGTTCACAACCCACTGGGTCTCCTAGGGCCTGTTAATGAGGCTGTGTTCACAACCCACTGGGTCTCCTAGGGCCTGTTAATGAGGCTGTGTTCCCAACCCACTGGGTCTCCTAGGGCCTGTTAATGAGGCTGTGTTCACAACCCACTGGGTCTCCTAGGGCCTGTTAATGAGGCTGTGTTCACAACCCACTGGGTCTCCTAGGGCCTGTTAATGAGTCTGTGTTCACAACCCACTGGGTCTCCTAGGGCCTGTTAATGAGGCTGTGTTCCCAACCCACTGGGTCTCCTAGGGCCTGTTAATGAGGCTGTGTTCACAACCCACTGGGTCTCCTAGGGCCTGTTAATGAGACTGTGTTCACAACCCACTGGGTCTCCTAGGGCCTGTTAATGAGGCTGTGTTCCCAACCCACTGGGTCTCCTAGGGCCTGTTAATGAGGCTGTGTTCACAACCCACTGGGTCTCCTAGGGCCTGTTAATGAGGCTGTGTTCACAACCCACTGGGTCTCCTAGGGCCTGTTAATGAGGCTGTGTTCACAACCCACTGGGTCTCCCAGGGCCTGTTAATGAGGCTGTGTTCATTCACAACCCACTGGGTCTCCTAGGGCCTGTTAATGAGGCTGTGTTCACAACCCACTGGGTCTCCTAGGGCCTGTTAATGAGTCTGTGTTCACAACCCACTGGGTCTCCTAGGGCCTGTTAATGAGTCTGTGTTCACAACCCACTGGGTCTCCTAGGGCCTGTTAATGAGGCTGTGTTCACAACCCACTGGGTCTCCTAGGGCCTGTTAATGAGGCTGTGTTCACAACCCACAGGGCCTGTTAACTAAATCAATATGCATAATGTGCTTGAGAGGGGAGAGAAGGACGTTGACAGCAGATACAAACCATTAGTGTATTATTCAGTGCCCACTACGGTGGAGAACATGGCAGGGTGACGTTTACTGGGAGTCATAGGGCCTGTTAATGAGGCTGTGTTCACAACCCACTGGGTCTCCTAGGGCCTGTTAATGAGGCTGTGTTCCCAACCCACTGGGTCTCCTAGGGCCTGTTAATGAGGCTGTGTTCACAACCCACTGGGTCTCCTAGGGCCTGTTAATGAGGCTGTGTTCATTCACAACCCACTGGGTCTCCTAGGGCCTGTTAATGAGGCTGTATTCACAACCCACTGAGTCTCCTAGGGCCTGTTAATGAGGCTGTGTTCACAACCCACTGGGTCTCCTAGGGCCTGTTAATGAGGCTGTGTTCACAACCCACTGGGTCTCCTAGGGCCTGTTAATGAGGCTGTGTTCACAACCCACTGGGTCTCCTAGGGCCTGTTAATGAGGCTGGGTCTCCTAGGGCCTGTTAATGAGGCTGTGTTCACAACCCACTGGGTCTCCCAGGGCCTGTTAATGAGGCTGTATTCACAACCCACTGGGTCTCCTAGGGCCTGTTAATGAGTCTGTGTTCACAACCCACTGGGTCTCCTAGGGCCTGTTAATGAGTCTGTGTTCACAACCCACTGGGTCTCCTAGGGCCTGTTAATGAGGCTGTGTTCACAACCCACTGGGTCTCCTAGGGCCTGTTAATGAGTCTGTGTTCACAACCCACTGGGTCTCCTAGGGCCTGTTAATGAGGCTGTGTTCACAACCCACTGGGTCTCCTAGGGCCTGTTAATGAGGCTGTGTTCACAACCCACTGGGTCTCCTAGGGCCTGTTAATAAGGCTGTGTTCATTCACAACCCACTGGGTCTCCTAGGGCCTGTTAATGAGGCTGTGTTCACAACCCACTGGGTCTCCTAGGGCCTGTTAATGAGGCTGTGTTCACAACCCACTGGGTCTCCTAGGGCCTGTTAATGAGGCTGTGTTCACAACCCACTGGGTCTCCTAGGGCCTGTTAATGAGGCTGTGTTCCCAACCCACTGGGTCTCCTAGGGCCTGTTAATGAGGCTGTGTTCACAACCCACTGGGTCTCCTAGGGCCTGTTAATGAGGCTGTGTTCACAACCCACTGGGTCTCCTAGGGCCTGTTAATGAGTCTGTGTTCACAACCCACTGGGTCTCCTAGGGCCTGTTAATGAGGCTGTGTTCCCAACCCACTGGGTCTCCTAGGGCCTGTTAATGAGGCTGTGTTCACAACCCACTGGGTCTCCTAGGGCCTGTTAATGAGACTGTGTTCACAACCCACTGGGTCTCCTAGGGCCTGTTAATGAGGCTGTGTTCCCAACCCACTGGGTCTCCTAGGGCCTGTTAATGAGGCTGTGTTCACAACCCACTGGGTCTCCTAGGGCCTGTTAATGAGGCTGTGTTCACAACCCACTGGGTCTCCTAGGGCCTGTTAATGAGGCTGTGTTCACAACCCACTGGGTCTCCCAGGGCCTGTTAATGAGGCTGTGTTCATTCACAACCCACTGGGTCTCCTAGGGCCTGTTAATGAGGCTGTGTTCACAACCCACTGGGTCTCCTAGGGCCTGTTAATGAGTCTGTGTTCACAACCCACTGGGTCTCCTAGGGCCTGTTAATGAGTCTGTGTTCACAACCCACTGGGTCTCCTAGGGCCTGTTAATGAGGCTGTGTTCACAACCCACTGGGTCTCCTAGGGCCTGTTAATGAGGCTGTGTTCACAACCCACTGGGTCTCCTAGGGCCTGTTAATGAGGCTGTGTTCACAACCCACTGGGTCTCCTAGGGCCTGTTAATGAGGCTGTGTTCACAACCCACTGGGTCTCCTAGGGCCTGTTAATGAGGCTGTGTTCACAACCCACTGGGTCTCCTAGGGCCTGTTAATGAGGCTGTGTTCACAACCCACTGGGTCTCCTAGGGCCTGTTAATGAGGCTGTGTTCCCAACCCACTGGGTCTCCTAGGGCCTGTTAATGAGGCTGTGTTCACAACCCACTGGGTCTCCTAGGGCCTGTTAATGAGGCTGTGTTCACAACCCACTGGGTCTCCTAGGGCCTGTTAATGAGGCTGTGTTCACAACCCACTGGGTCTCATAGGGCCTGTTAATGAGGCTGTGTTCATTCACAACCCACTGGGTCTCCTAGGGCCTGTTAATGAGGCTGTGTTCACAACCCACTGGGTCTCCTAGGGCCTGTTAATGAGGCTGTGTTCACAACCCACTGGGTCTCCTAGGGCCTGTTAATGAGTCTGTGTTCACAACCCACTGGGTCTCCTAGGGCCTGTTAATGAGGCTGTGTTCACAACCCACTGGGTCTCCTAGGGCCTGTTAATGAGGCTGTGTTCACAACCCACTGGGTCTCCTAGGGCCTGTTAATGAGGCTGTGTTCACAACCCACTGGGTCTCCTAGGGCCTGTTAATGAGGCTGTGTCCACAACCCACTGGGTCTCCTAGGGCCTGTTAATGAGGCTGTGTTCACAACCCACTGGGTCTCATAGGGCCTGTTAATGAGGCTGTGTTCCCAACCCACTGGGTCTCCTAGGGCCTGTTAATGAGGCTGTGTTCACAACCCACTGGGTCTCCTAGGGCCTGTTAATGAGTCTGTGTTCACAACCCACTGGGTCTCCTAGGGCCTGTTAATGAGGCTGTATTCCCAACCCACTGGGTCTCCTAGGGCCTGTTAATGAGGCTGTGTTCCCAACCCACTGGGTCTCCTAGGGCCTGTTAATGAGTCTGTGTTCATTCACAACCCACTGGGTCTCCTAGGGCCTGTTAATGAGGCTGTGTTCACAACCCACTGGGTCTCCTAGGGCCTGTTAATGAGGCTGTGTTCACAACCCACTGGGTCTCCTAGGGCCTGTTAATGAGGCTGTGTTCACAACCCACTGGGTCTCCTAGGGCCTGTTAATGAGTCTGTGTTCACAACCCACTGGGTCTCCTAGGGCCTGTTAATGAGGCTGTGTTCACAACCCACTGGGTCTCCTAGGGCCTGTTAATGAGGCTGTGTTCACAACCCACTGGGTCTCCTAGGGCCTGCTAATGAGGCTGTGTTCACAACCCACTGGGTCTCCTAGGGCCTGTTAATGAGGCTGTGTTCACAACCCACTGGGTCTCCTAGGGCCTGTTAATGAGGCTGTGTTCACAACCCACTGGGTCTCATAGGGCTTGTTAATGAGGCTGTGTTCACAACCCACTGAGTCTCCTAGGGCCTGTTAATGAGGCTGTGTTCACAACCCACTGGGTCTCCTAGGGCCTGTTAATGAGGCTGTGTTCACAACCCACTGGGTCTCCTAGGGCCTGTTAATGAGGCTGTGTTCACAACCCACTGGGTCTCCTAGGGCCTGTTAATGAGGCTGTGTTCACAACCCACTGGGTCTCCTAGGGCCTGCTAATGAGGCTGTGTTCACAACCCACTGGGTCTCCTAGGGCCTGTTAATGAGGCTGTGTTCACAACCCACTGGGTCTCCTAGGGCCTGTTAATGAGGCTGTGTTCACAACCCACTGGGTCTCCTAGGGCCTGTTAATGAGGCTGTGTTCACAACCCACTGAGTCTCCTAGGGCCTGTCAATGAGGCTGTGTTCACAACCCACTGGGTCTCCTAGGGCCTGTTAATGAGGCTGTGTTCATTCACAATCCACTGGGTCTCCTAGGGCCTGTTAATGAGGCTGTGTTCACAACCCACTGGGTCTCCTAGGGCCTGTTAATGAGGCTGTGTTCACAACCCACTGGGTCTCCTAGGGCCTGTTAATGAGGCTGTGTTCACAACCCACTGGGTCTCCTAGGGCCTGTTAATGAGGCTGTGTTCACAACCCACTGGGTCTCCTAGGGCCTGTTAATGAGGCTGTGTTCACAACCCACTGGGTCTCCTAGGGCCTGTTAATGAGGCTGTGTTCACAACCCACTGGGTCTCCTAGGGCCTGTTAATGAGGCTGTGTTCACAACCCACTGAGTCTCCTAGGGCCTGTTAATGAGGCTGTGTTCACAACCCACTGGGTCTCCTAGGGCCTGTTAATGAGGCTGTGTTCATTCACAACCCACTGGGTCTCCTAGGGCCTGTTAATGAGGCTGTGTTCACAACCCACTGGGTCTCCTAGGGCCTGTTAATGAGGCTGTGTTCACAACCCACTGGGTCTCCTAGGGCCTGTTAATGAGGCTGTGTTCACAACCCACTGGGTCTCCTAGGGCCTGTTAATGAGGCTGTGTTCACAACCCACTGGGTCTCCTAGGGCCTGTTAATGAGGCTGTGTTCACAACCCACTGGGTCTCCTAGGGCCTGTTAATGAGGCTGTGTTCACAACCCACTGGGTCTCCTAGGGCCTGTTAATGAGGCTGTGTTCCCAACCCACTGGGTCTCCTAGGGCCTGTTAATGAGTCTGTGTTCACAACCCACTGGGTCTCCTAGGGCCTGTTAATGAGGCTGTGTTCCCAACCCACTGGGTCTCCTAGGGCCTGTTAATGAGGCTGTGTTCACAACCCACTGGGTCTCCTAGGGCCTGTTAATGAGGCTGTGTTCACAACCCACTGGGTCTCCTAGGGCCTGTTAATGAGGCTGTGTTCACAACCCACTGGGTCTCATAGGGCCTGTTAATGAGGCTGTGTTCACAACCCACTGGGTCTCATAGGGCTTGTTAATGAGGCTGTGTTCACAACCCACTGAGTCTCCTAGGGCCTGTTAATGAGGATGTGTTCACAACCCACTGGGTCTCCTAGGGCCTGTTAATGAGGCTGTGTTCACAACCCACTGGGTCTCATAGGGCTTGTTAATGAGGCTGTGTTCACAACCCACTGAGTCTCCTAGGGCCTGTTAATGAGGATGTGTTCACAACCCACTGGGTCTCCTAGGGCCTGTTAATGAGGCTGTGTTCCCAACCCACTGAGTCTACTAGGACCGGTTGATGAGGCTGTCGAACCAGGCAGAATAGTGCTAGTACCTCAGGTATTGATCCTCAGCTAAGTATTGATTACCTCACTGTAACACCCCCCTCAAAGCTAGGTCACATCCTAAATGGCACCCTATTCCTTATAAAACGTGCTACTTTTTGACCAGGGCCCGTTGGGTTAGTCGGTGGGTAGGCGGGGCTAACTAGTTTCTGCTTGTGCCCACATGGATGAGACTTGTCTGGCACCCTATTCCCTATAAAACATGCTACTTTTTGACCAGGGCCCGTTGGGTTAGTCGGTGGGTAGGCGGGGCTAACTAGTTGCTGCTTGTGCCCACATGGATAAGACTTGTACATTTAGAAACCATCTCTACTTAAACAGTGAGTGGTTAGTTGGGACTATAGCCTGGCACCCTATTCCCTATGTAGTACACTACCTCTACTTAAACAGTGAGTGGTTAGTTGGGACTATAGCCTGGCACCCTATTCCCTATGTATTACACTACCTCTACTTAAACAGTGAGTGGTTAGTTGGGACTATAGCCTGGCACCCTATTCCCTATGTAGTACACTACCTCTACTTAAACAGTGAGTGGTTAGTTGGGACTATAGCCTGGCACCCTATTCCCTATGTAGTACACTACCTCTACTTAAACAGTGAGTGGTTAGTTGGGTCCATAGCCTGGCACCCTATTCCCTATGTAGTACACTACCTCTACTTAAACAGTGAGTGGTTAGTTGGGGTCCATAGCCTGGCACCCTATTCCCTATGTAGTACACTACCTCTACTTAAACAGTGAGTGGTTAGTTGGGGTCCTTAGCCTGGCACCCTATTCCCTATGTAGTACACTACCTCTACTTACACAGTGAGTGGTTAGTTGGGGTCCATAGCCTGGCACCCTATTCCCTATGTAGTACACTACCTCTACTTAAACAGTGAGTGGTTAGTTCGGGTCCATAGCCTGGCACTCTATTCCCTATGTAGTACACTACCTCTACTTAAACAGTGAGTGGTTAGTTCGGGTCCATAGCCTGGCACCCTATTCCCTATGTAGTACACTACTTCTACTTAAACAGTGAGTGGTTAGTTGGGTCCATAGCCTGGCACCCTATTCCCTATGTAGTACACTACCTCTACTTAAACAGTGAGTGGTTAGTTCGGGTCCATAGCCTGGCACCCTATTCCCTATGTAGTACACTACCTCTACTTAAACAGTGAGTGGTTAGTTCGGGTCCATAGCCTGAATGATGGCTGCACAACGTTCACCTCATATCAGGGAACTGCTACAACTTGTCTTCAATTAGACATTAAATCCTTTTCACTTCTGTATTGTAATCCCGAAACAATCTGTACCATTTGTTTGCCAAACCTTTTGTTTGCCAAACGCAACCGTAATGAATCCATGGCTACCAATCAACAGTTGTCCAGATGGCGTTTAAAAGCGTTTAAACTCAACGTTCTCATTTGAAATGATCCTGTGATATTTCTCTACCACATTCCTCACTCTCCTGCTCTGGCCTTCGTTAGAAATAACAGTTTCACTTCTCAGTAATACCTCAACCGACTTCGTGTGTGTCCCAAATACCACCCTATTCCCTATGTAGTGCACTACTTTTGACAAGGGGACAATAGCACTCTGGTAAAAAAAAAAAAAAGACAAGTAGTGTACTACATAGGGAATAGGGTGCCAGTGGTGCTATAGCTCCTATCGCAGATCTCAGCTTCAAAGAGGATAAAAACGCCCAGTACTCTCCAATCCAGACAGGCAAGACAGATGGGTATTCTGCCCTAGCAAGCAAAAAATGTCAATTTTTTCCCTACATTAAATACATGCTTAATCATTTGGACAAGTATCCTGCCTCTATTGTATTGTGTTCAGGAGAAAATGTGGGTCATGTTAGCAGTAACTGTATAAAGTTGCTGTGAAACCAAGGTAAATCAGTTCCACGCTATGAGCAGTTACTGCCTTTTGGCTTGGTAGGACAGTATTGTCTGTTTCCTTTAGATTAAAACAACAAATGGCCAATAAGGAATAAGTGCTCTATTTCAATCACGTATCGCGTAAGTTCAGCGACAACGTGATTGGAAACTTTAAAGACAAATGTTCCTCCACGTTAGCGAACACTGCATTCACGGTAAACGCTTCACACTTCGGCTCAAATCCGGAAATAACCTTTACATTTCTCTGGCGGGATCTGTAAACCCTAATTCTTGAATACGCAGCAGAGCAACCTCTTTCAGAGCTCATTTTTACATCAGGCTACACACTGGACAGAAAACGAAAGCCCAAAATGGCCCCCAAAATCCTTATTACCAGTGAACTGTTTAACAGAATAGAGGGCCATTGTAGATGCAGCCAATGTTACAGAGACACTAGTTTAGAGAGACTAAAGTTCATAAAGTTAACCATTCAAGGAAATAAGCCTTTTATAATGTCATTATTCCCATGTAGATCCTAGTAGAATAAACAGCCCTTATGATTTCATGGTAAACTTCATTGTCACCTCCTGAACGTCCTGTGAACCAGCCACTGTTTCTGGCAGCAGGAGACAAAGAACAACAGAAGCCAAAACCACATCGGGAAGATTATATTTATACAAGAGTCAGAAAGGCAAATAGGCAGGTTGGAGATAGTCAAACAGGCAGGTTGGAGATAGTGAAACAGGCAGGTTGGAGATAGTGAAACAGGCAGGTTGGAGATAGTGAAATAGGCAGGTTGGAGATAGTCAAATAGGCAGGTTGGAGATAGTCAAATAGGCATCTCAGAGACACAAACATCATCAACATCACCCTGCCCAGACCCACCTGTTCTCACCCCTATCTCAGAGACACAAACATCAACATCACCCTGCCCAGACCAACCTGTTCTCACCCCTATCTCAGAGACACAAACATCAACATCACCCTGCCCAGACCAACCTGTTCTCACCCCTATCTCAGAGACACAAACATCATCAACATCACCCTGCCCAGACCCACCTGTTCTCACCCCTATCTCAGAGACACAAACATCAACATCACCCTGCCCAGACCCACCTGTTCTCACCCCTATCTCAGAGACACACCCCTATCTCAGAGACACACCCCTATCTCAGAGACACACCCCTATCTCAGAGACACACCCCTATCTCCAGTTCCTGCACTACTTTCCGACACATTTCCTCAAATTGCATCATTTAGTTCCCCTCCGTCGCCCCCACTTAGATAATGAAGCATATTATTTTTTTCGTTGTCTTTCTGATGGAAGATTGGTTGGTTTCCAATTGAACTATCCAATTTTTAAAGATAACCGATGAGAATAATATCATCCAACCGATGGGGTATCTAACTGCACCCTACTACTATGTTACGTCTTGAAATATGCAGACAGACGGATTCAATTAAGTGAAACATTTTTCCTTAGTTGTTCCATTTTCTCGAAATCTAAAGGCAGAACCTAGATTTGAGCCACTGTCTTAAGTAGTTGAACATGTTCTTACTACAACCTCGTGACAAACTGACCCGTTTGAATTCGTCAAAAACGACTTTACATCAAAGGAGTGCCTTTGATTTGACGGCCTGCACATGTGCAGTTCAGCGCTAGGCGACCGTCAGACCAGATGACGTGTTTCTGTGCACGAGTTAAGCTAGCTAACGTTGCCATGACATCGCCTAGAAGCGCGAACGGGGATTTCTATTGGAGAAGCAGTTTCTGCTTATCTTCCTACTGTACTGTCTTCGGTAACACGGTGGAGACTCGCGCTTCAGTTTTTACTTTCGGTTTCGTCCACCAGTTTTAAACATCTGTAAAAAAAACTAGATTGTTTGTTATTGAAACACTGTCCCAGTGATTTAGACGGTACAATGATTCCCTACACTACTCAGGTGGTGTTTTCTCACAAACTGAAATTGAGTGAACTGTGTAGAATTTTTTAGCAACCAGGAAATGACAACGTTGATTGTTTGCCCCGGTTTCCACGAGATAAAATAAAGTCAGAACTGTATTCCCTTTTTGACAACAGAATCTGGGCCTGGCGGAAACAGCCAATCACAACACTGGGCGGGAGAAATCCATTTCACAGCCAATCACAACACTGGGCGGGGTAAGTGATATTGTGAAACATCATTCCACTGTTAATGCAGATACATTATGGATGCATTGCGGAGTCCCTGGACACAGCCCTTAGTCGTGGTATATTGGCCATATACCACAAACCCCTGAGGTGCCTTACTGCTGTTATAAACTGGACAGCAACGTAATTAGAGCAGCAAAAATACACGTTTTGTCATTTTGTAAACGTTCTGATATACCACGGCTGTCAGCCAATCAGCATTCAGGGCTGGAACCACCCAGGTTATAACATGGCATTAAATGAACATAGAGTAGTCAACAACATTAAAGGCCAGAAACAAGGGTTAGACAAATCAATAGTGTACTGGAGGTGCAGGGAGAAAACTGGCCACACACATACATCAACATCTGACACATTTACTAAGATCCTATTTTTCACATGATGTATCACGTCAAATGTAAGGAAACACTACGAGGGAGTATTGATTAAAAAGGGTAAAGACACTAATTACAAGTTTTTTTTTTAGGATGCAGCAACTAGGAAGTGGCAGCATCTTGTACGAATGACGTGTTGAGGTAAATGCACTCATCTGATTACCAGCTACTTAAAGAAGTCTTTGTGGGAGAAGAACATAATGATGGATATGGATAATTGGCCCGGGCCCGGGTCCAAATCCACATCCCTTTTAATACCACACATATGTGTTTCTTTAGGTTCAATCTGTTGTTCTGCCCCTGAGCAAGGCAGTTAAGGCAATTTTGCACAATTGTGGGAGGTTCTCGTCAAAACTCTCGCACAATCTAGGAAATAGGGTGCCATGTCTTCACCGCTTCAGCAGAAACGGCCTTCGACCCCTTTCTCTAACCACCAAAGAAGAAGAAGATAAAGGAAGTAAGAAAACACTGGAAGAAGAAGTCTATTTCTACTGAAGAAGTCAACTAACAGTAGGACCTGTTCTGCATAGAGAAACAGACAATTCCCCCCCGACACCAATTAGTGATGCAGGGAACCAAAATAAAACTGACAACAAAGGAAAAAGATCTAAACCAAAATCTCTGAGATATTCCCCTGATTACCAGCAGCTAGCTAGAATAATGACTCTCAGGTAGAGAGGAGACAGAGAACAGCCGTCAATCTCACGCCAGCAGGCAGTACTCCATTTGGAGAAGAGAGAACTAGATAGCACAGGCAGTCATTAGAGAGAGAGAGGAGAGAGAGAGAGAGAGAGAGAGAGAGAGAGAGAGAGAGAGAGAGAGAGAGAGAGAGAGAGAGAGAGAGAGAGAGAGAGAGAGAGAGAGAGAGAGAAAGAGAGAGAGAGGAGAGAGAACTAGATAGCACAGGCAGTCATTAGAGAGAGAGAGAGCTCTTCGAGCGTTCACAGTCTGTCCAACTGACAGCCCTATCAGATCACAGAAAAATCACACTCTACTTGAACAGAGCTATGCTCAATCATGAGGCATCAAAGCTAAAGGAACTGAATAATATTAAGTAATGCTATAGATGGAAGGAAAGTAGGGTGGAAATCAACAACAAAACTATTAGGCAACAACAAATTCAATCCCTTCTAGATAATTTCCTCATCAAAAGGTGTAAACTTGGCCTCAGAAAACCTAAACAGTATATTTGACCTATCGGCTTCCCTATCAAACCTAAACATTTCAAGCAGACAACTTCAGAAAATTAACAACAATAACAAGTGGTTTGATGAAGAATGCAAAAACCAAAATAATTAACTGAGAAACCTATCCAACCAAAAACATAGAGACCTATAAACCCTGAGTCTACGCCTTCACTATGGTGAATCACTAAAACAATACAGAAATACACTACGGTAAAAGAAGGAACAGCATGTCAGAAATCAGCTCAATGTCATGGAATAATCCATAGACTCTAACCACTTCTGGGAAAATTGGAAAACTAAACAAACAACAACACAAATAATTATCTATCCAAAATGGAGATGTCTGGGTAAACCCCTTCTCCAATTGTTTTGTCTCTATAACAAAGAACAAACAGCAAAAACATATACATTATCAAATACACAGCTTAGAATCAACTATTAAAGACGACCAGAACCCACTGGATTCCAGAACACACTGGATTCCAGAACACACTGGATTCTCCAATTACCTTGAATGAGTTACAGGACAAAATAAAAACCCTCCAACCCAAAAAGGCCTGTGGGGTTGATGGTATCCTAAACAAATTCCAATTGGTGATACTTAAACTCTTTAACATCATCCTCAGCTGAGATAGAGGAGATACAGGAAGAGAGAAGGATAGAGTCAGAGGAGATACAGGAAGAGAGAAGGATAGAGTCAGAGGAGAAACAGGAAGAGAGAAGGATAGAGTCAGAGGAGAAACAGGAAGAGAGAAGGATAGAGTCAGAGGAGATACAGGAATAGAGAAGGATAGAGTCAGAGGAGATACAGGAAGAGAGAAGGATAGAGTCAGAGGAGAAACAGGAAGAGAGAAGGATAGAGTCAGAGGAGAAACAGGAAGAGAGAAGGATAGAGTCAGAGGAGAAACAGGAAGAGAGAAGGATAGAGTCAGAGAAGAAGAGAAGAAAGAGAGAGGATGGAGGGAGAAACAGGAAGAGAGAATGATAGAGTCAGAGGAGAAGAGAGGAAAGAGAGAGGATGGAGGGAGAAACAGGAAGAGAGAATGATAGAGTCAGAGGAGAAGAGAGGAAAGATGAGAAAAGGATGAGAAATGAAACAGAGAGAACGGTAATAAGATACTAATGCCAATATGACAAATACCGTTTTCTTCAGGTTGTCTAATAGCTTCAGTACAATGTCTCATCTTTACTCTTCAGCAAGAACAAATATCTCCGGTGAGGGACCTTTTTGACATGAGCTCTGAATATTTCCCTCGTCTGTGGTGTTGTGTCACAGAGATGTGTATATTACATTGTCATGCCTGTGTCTCTGGCTCCAGTCCAGACTGGGGAAGGTGTTATTAAATGAGTCTATCTGGCAGCCCCATCTGGTAACCCTGAGCGTGTAATGGCTGTCCTCAGGTTGTCACCACATAAACGAACATCAACACGACATTTAAATTTGTTTCTAGAGTTGTGTATGACTTGCATATTAATGAAACGACATTCAGAGCAGAAATGATTTCTCAAGTTCAATATAGTTCCCGATGAGTGAAAGGCTGGCTGTTATTGGCCCTTACAGAGAAGGGTTTGACCTCGCCGATCAAGATGCCCTCAACAACGGGACTACTTTGTTATTCTTACACAAATCAAGTTAACTGGGAAAGGAAAGAGCATAAATACTGTATATCTCTGCAGGTTTCATAAAGAAACCTTTAAATGATCAACAACCTTTGTCACTTGTGAGACCGAACGCACAAAGTGTCGCCATGGCTACTCGGCACTGAGGCGCACAGACCTACAGTCGTAAATCACAACAAACTGACGTGTGTGTGTGTGAGATACGTCAGACAAAGCAGTAGTAGAATACAAGATGTCATAACCCTGCTGTGGCTTTAAAGCATCAAAGCAGTAGTAGAATACAATATGTCCTAACCCTGCTGTGGCTTTAAAGCATCAAAGCAGTAGTAGAATACAAGATGTCCTAACCCTGCTGTGGCTTTAAAGCATCAAAGTAGCGCAAAACCCACTGTGGGGAACGGTACTGTGGGGAACGGTACTGTGGGGAACGGTACTGTGGGGAACGGTACTGTGGGGAACGGTACTGTGGGGAACGGTACTGTGGGGAACGGTACTGTGGGGTCACAGTGGGTTACTACTGCAGCTCCTTGAAAGCACTGGTGGCAGAGTGCCTGTGTTCAACCGCGAAGGCCTGTTTAGAGCCGCAGGATCGACGGATAGATAGGCCGGTGTGTGTGTGTGTGTGTGTGTGTGTGTGTGTGTGATACTGTAGATAGGCAAATCAAGGTCGTAAAGAAGAGCCATCCCCCACAAGGCACCATGGTGATTAGAGGACAGCGTCCTCCTGTGAGGGCCTCCACCACGTGATATGTTGCCCCCTCCCTACCCTCCTGCATCTCTCCCTTTCTCCTTCCCTCCCTAAATCTCTCCCTCTCTCCCTCCCTATTGGCCTCTCTCCCTGTCTGTCTGTCTAATTGCCTGTCTGCCTGCTACCCTACCTGTCTGTCTTCCTCTCTGCCTGCCTGTCTCCATGTCTGCCTACCTCTCTGTCTGTCTGTTTGCCTGCCTTCCACCCTGCCTGTCTGCAAGCCTCTCTGTCTAACTGCCTGTCTGCCTGCTACCCTACCTGTCTGGCTACCTCTCTGTCTGCCTGTCTCCCTGTCTGCCTACCTCTCTGTCTGTCTGTTTGCCTGCCTGCCTGTCTTCCACCCTGCCTGTCTGCATGCCTCTCTGTCTAACTGCCTGTTTGCCTGCATGCCTGTCTTCCACCCTGCCTGTCTGCATGCCTCTCTGTCTAACTGCCTGTTTGCCTGCATGCCTCTCTGTCTAACTGCCTGTTTCCCTGCATGCTTCTCTGTCTAACTGCCTGTTTGCCTGCATGCCTCTCTGTCTAACTGTCTGCCTGCCTGTCTCCCTCCCTGCCTGTATGTGTAACACAAGCCCTAGAGACCCAGAGGACTATAGCCTATACCATGAAGGTGACACTGTCACAGTCAACTGACTCCCCTTGAGAATCAAGACTGTAGGAAACAGACTCCCAGGTCTAAAGTAGTGCACTATATATAGGGAATAGGGTGCCATAGGGCCCAGGTCTAAAGTAGTGCACTATATCGGGAATAGGGTGCCATAGGGCTCTGGTATAAAGTAGTGCACTATATATAGGGAATAGGGTGCCATAGGGCCCAGGTCTAAAGTAGTGCACTATATAGGGAATATGGTGCCATAGGGCCCAGGTC
Organism: Oncorhynchus clarkii lewisi; assembly: GCF_045791955.1. Classification (NCBI taxonomy): domain Eukaryota; kingdom Metazoa; phylum Chordata; class Actinopteri; order Salmoniformes; family Salmonidae; genus Oncorhynchus; species Oncorhynchus clarkii. Next base: position 25,782 of record NW_027258086.1, on the reverse strand, counting down.
TAAAGTAGTGCACTATATATGTAGGGAATATGGTGCCATAGGGCCCAGGTCTAAAGTAGTGCACTATATATATAGGGAATATGGTGCCATAGGGCCCAGGTCTAAAGTAGTGCACTATATATATAGGGAATATGGTGCCATAGGGCCCAGGTCTAAAGTAGTGCACTATATAAGGAATATGGTCCCATAGGGCCCAGGTCTAAAGTAGTGCACTATATATATAGGGAATATGGTGCCATAGGGCCCAGGTCTAAAGTAGTGCACTATATAGGGAATAGGGTCCCATAGGGCCCAGGTCTAAAGTAGTGCACTATATAGGGAATAGTGCACCATAGGGCCAAGATCTAAAGTAGTGCACTATATATAGGGAATAGGGTGCCATAGGGCCCAGGTCTAAAGTAGTGCACTATATAGGGAATATGGTCCCATAGGGCCCAGGTCTAAAGTAGTGCACTATATATGTAGGGAATATGGTGCCATAGGGCCCAGGTCTAAAGTAGTGCACTATATATAGGGAATAGGGTCCCATAGGGCCCAGGTCTAAAGTAGTGCACTATATATAGGGAATAGGGTCCCATAGGGCCCAGGTCTAAAGTAGTGCACTATATATAGGGAATAGGGTCCCATAGGGCCCAGGTCTAAAGTAGTGCACTATATATATAGGGAATATGGTGCCATTTGGGACGCATATTGGAACTCTATTTTCAGAGCAGGAAGTCCCCCAGCACCATGGCAACAGACTGTAATTAAACCAAATGGAGGATGAAAGATTGAAGAGCCTTTTCCTTCTTTATCCCCTCTAGTCTTAATTTGTGTTCATCTGGTCATAGGCCTTTATCTGCATCCCAAATGGCACCCTATGGGCCCTGGTCAAAAGTAGTGCACTATATCGGGAATAGGGTGCCATAGGGCCCAGGTCTAAAGTAGTGCACTATATAGGGAATAGTGCACCATTTGGGAGACAGATGATATCTGCCAGTTGCTGTAGGTTAATCCAGTAGGTCAAAGCACAAATAACTACCACCTCTTTTTCCCCTATGTCACCTCTCGTTCACCTCTCATTCAAGGCCCATTAAAAACCCAGAGCCTGGGATCTCGTCAACAGGACAGTGTTTTAACACGACCCCTGTTGCTCCTGAGGAATGAAGTGCTGTTCCTGAGAATGATCTGAGAGGTACTTCCATAACCGCAGTAGATCTGTATTCCACACGGCATTTAACATCAGCCCAGTAACTCCACTGTGACAGCATCATTGAGCATCCCCAGGCAGATTGAAATGCTTTATGATGTGTCAGCTGACAGGTCAACACATGATTATGCTACTTAGGGAAGCTACTTTCAGAGCAGTTAGGCCTAACGTTTAAGATCTCTTAATTGGGTCTTGATTCAGACCTGGTCAATTAATTGATTCTCAATCTTTTTTTAATAAAAAAATATATACTTTTACCCCCCTTTTCATGATATCTAATTGGTAGTTACAGTCTTGTCCCATCGTTGCAACTCCCCTACGGACTCGGGAGAGGCGAAGGTCGAGAGCCGCGCGTCCTCTAAAACACGACGCTGCTTCTTGACACACTGCTCACTTTAACCCGGAAGCCAGCCATACCAATGTGTCAGAGGAAACACCGTCCAGTTGGTGACCCGGAAGTCAGCTTGCTGGTGGCCCGGCCCGCCACAAGGAGTCACTAAAGTGCGATGGGCCAAACCCCGACCTAACTCGGACGACGCTGGGCCAACTGTATGCCGCCTCATGGGTTTCCCCGTCACAGCCGGCTGTGACACAGCCTGGGATCGAACCCGGGTCTGTAGTGACGCCTCAAGCGCTACGATACTGTTTTACAGCGGGGAAATGGAAACGTGTCAATTTTCTACACTACGTTCTCAATAAATTTCCATCCAAAAGAGCCAAGAAATATCCAAGAAATATCCTTCAAATGTTGATTTCTTACATTGTGACAACAATGACATCACGTGAATGACCCACACTAGCCGAGGTAATATTATGAACAGATGTCAAGTTTAAAACTGACAGTCTCTTGACACCCCACATAAGAGGCATCATCAATTCTATCGTTCTTTTAGTAGCTGTTGTCTAAATGACCCGTAAGGGAATGTGTCCCCTACACATAATAACCTCAACAGACACGCAATAAAACAGATGAACGTCTAGAAAGCCATTCAGTCCGCCTCAATAAAACCTAACGGAGAGAGTAGAGGGAGCAGTATAATCTCTGTTACCTTCCTTCCTGTTCCTGTACTATCATGTAGAGGAGATAATACCTGTTGTTGTTTCCCCTCTTACTTATCACATTCACTACCGCTCTACTGTTTCAGAGAGCACAGATATAGACAGCAACTACTTATACAGAGAACAGTGAGGAGGACCTCAAATCAAAAAGATGCAAAGACCCTGGGATGGGACCCTGGGCTGGGACCCTGGGATGGGACCCTGGGATGGGACCCTGGGCTGGGACCCTGGGCTGGGACCCTGGGCTGGGACCCTGGGATGGGACCCTGGGATGGGACCCTGGGCTGGGACCCTGGGCTGGGACCCTGGGTTGGGACCCTGGGATGGGACCCTGGGCTGGGACCCTGGGCTGGGACCCTGGGTTGGGACCCTGGGATGGGACCCTGGGCTGGGACCCTGGGATGGGACCCTGGGCTGGGACCCTGGGTTGGGACCCTGGGCTGGGACCCTGGGTTGGGACCCTGGGTTGGGACCCTGGGCTGGGACCCTGGGCTGGGACCCTGGGTTGGGACCCTGGGATGGGACCCTGGGTTGGGACCCTGGGATGGGACCCTGGGTTGGGACTCCGGGTTGGGACTCCGGGTTGGGACTCCGGGCTGGGACCCTGGGCTGGGACCCTGGGTTGGGACCCTGGGATGGGACCCTGGGCTGGGACCCTGGGTTGGGACCCCGGGCTGGGACCCCGGGTTGGGACCCCGGGCTGGGACCCCGGGATGGGACCCTGGGCTGGGACCCTGGGCTGGGACCCTGGGCTGGGACCCTGGGATGGGACCCTGGGATGGGACCCTGGGTTGGGACCCTGGGCTGGGACCCTGGACTGGGACCCTGGGATGGGACCCTGGGATGGGACCCTGGGTTGGGACCCTGGGCTGGGACCCTGGGCTGGGACCCTGGGCTGGGACCCTGGGTTGGGACCCTGGGATGGGACCCTGGGTTGGGACCCTGGGATGGGACCCTGGGATGGGACCCTGGGCTGGGACCCTGGGATGGGACCCCGGGCTGGGACCCTGGGCTGGGACCCTGGGATGGGACCCTGGGATGGGACCCTGGGTTGGGACCCCGGGCTGGGACCCCGGGCTGGGACCCCGGGTTGGGACCCTGGGATGGGACCCTGGGCTGGGACCCTGGGATGGGACCCTGGGCTGGGACCCTGAGCAGGGACCCTGGGATGGGACCCTGGGCTGGGACCCTGGGATGGGACCCTGGGCTAGGACCCTGGGCTGGGACCCTGGGATGGGACCCTGGGATGGGACCCTGGGCTAGGACTCTGGGTTGGGACCCTGAGGTGACTCAGTGAGAAGTAACCTTGACTTGGACCTGAAGGCTTCAGTTATCTCCTTGAAGTAATGCCTAAGGGTTTGCCAGTGTTTAGCTCAGCAAAGTCTTACTGTGCTCAAGGGGCCAGGGTTCAAACCAGTGTCTTACTGCGCTCAGGTGACCCGAGTTCAAACCAGAGTCTTACTGGTCTCAGGTGACCCAGGTTCAAACCAGAGTCTTACTGCGCTCAGGTGACCAGGTTCAAACCAGGGTCTTTCTGGTCTCAGGTGACCCAGGTTCAAACCAGAGTCTTAATGCGCTCAGGTGACCAGGTTCAAACCAGGGTCTTTCTGGTCTCAGGTGACCCAGGTTCAAACAAGAATCTTACTGCGCTCAGGTGACCAGGTTCAAACCAGGGTCTTTCTGGTCTCAGGTGACCCAGGTTCAAACAAGAATCTTACTGCGCTCAGGTGACCAGGTTCAAACCAGGGTCTTACTGGTCTCAGGTGACCAGGTTCAAACCAGAGTCTTACTGGTCTCAGGTGACCCAGATTCAAACCAGAGTCTTACTGCGCTCAGGTGACCAGGTTCATAATATTATGTTTACCATAAAACCCAGGTGGACAGATGTTTACTGTAACACCAAACCCAGGTGGACAGATGTTTACTGTAACACCAAACCCAGGTGGACAGATGTTTACTGTAACACCAAACCCAGGTGGACAGATGTTTACTGTAACAGTGTCTCCTGACCCCTCCTGTCTCAGCCTCCAGTATTTATGCTGCAGTAGTTTATGTGTCGGGGGGCTAGGGTCAGTTTGTTATATCTGGAGTACTTCTCCTGTCCTATTCGGTGTCCTGTGTGAATTTAAGTGTGCTCTCTCTAATTCTCTCTTTCTTTCTCTCTCGCGGTGGACCTGAGCCCTAGGACCATGCCTCAGGACTACCTGACATGATGACTCATTGCTGTCCCCAGTCCACCTGGCCGTGCTGCTGCTCCAGTTTCAACTGTTCTGCCTTATTATTATTGGACCATGCTGGTCATTTATGAACATTTGAACATCTTGGCCATGTTCTGTTATAATCTCCACCCGGCACTGCCAGAAGAGGACTGGCCACCCCACGCCTGGTTCCTCTCTAGGTTTCTTCCTAGGTTTTGGCCTTTCTAGGGAGTTTTTCCTAGCCATCGTGCTTCTACACCTGCATTGCTTGCTGTTTGGGGTTTTAGGCTGGGTTTCTGTACAGCACTTTGAGATATCAGCTGATGTACGAAGGGCTATATAAATACATTTGATTTGATTTGATTTGAACACCAAACCCAGGTGGACAAATGTTTACCATAACACCAGGTGGACACATGTTTACCATAACACCCAGGTGGACAAATGTCTCTCAGTAGGTTATTCAAGAAACAGCAGTACAGGGCACAATGCCCATTATAAAGTATTAAGGCCAGGGTAACAGTCAGAAACATCCCACTCCTCAGCCCTATGTGACCCAGGAGACATCTGCTCCCTATGGATAACAGAGAGAGCAGGAGAAGTGTGCTCCCTATGGAAAACAGAGAGAACAGGAGAAGTGTGGTCCCTATGGATAACAGAGAGAGCAGGAGAAGTGTGCTCCCTCCGGATAACAGAGAGAGCAGGAGAAGTGTGCTCCCTATGGAAAACAGAGAGAACAGGAGAAGTGTGGTCCCTATGGATAACAGAGAGAGCAGGAGAAGTGTGGTCCCTATGGATAACAGAGAGAACAGGAGAAGTGTGGTCCCTATGGATAACAGAGAGAGCAGGAGAAGTGTGGTCCCTATGGATAACAGAGAGAGCAGGAGAAGTGTGCTCCCTCCGGATAACAGAGAGAGCAGGAGAAGTGTGCTCCCTATGGAAAACAGAGAGAACAGGAGAAGTGTGGTCCCTATGGATAACAGAGAGAGCAGGAGAAGTGTGGTCCCTATGGATAACAGAGAGAGCAGGAGAAGTGTGGTCCCTATGGATAACAGAGAGAGCAGGAGAAGTGTGGTCCCTATGGATAACAGAGAGAGCAGGAGAAGTGTGGTCCCTATGGATAACAGAGAGAACAGGAGAAGTGTGGTCCCTATGGATAACAGAGAGAACAGGAGAAGTGTGGTCCCTATGGATAACAGAGAGAACAGGAGAAGTGTGGTCCCTATGGATAACAGAGAGAACAGGAGAAGTGTGGTCCCTATGGATAACAGAGAGAGCAGGAGAAGTGTGGTCCCTATGGATAACAGAGAGAACAGGAGAAGTGTGGTCCCTATGGATAACAGAGAGAACAGGAGAAGTGTGGTCCCTATGGATAACAGAGAGAGCAGGAGAAGTGTGCTCCCTCCGGATAACAGAGAGAACAGGAGAAGTGTGGTCCCTATGGATAACAGAGAGAACAGGAGAAGTGTGGTCCCTATGGATAACAGAGAGAACAGGAGAAGTGTGGTCCCTATGGATAACAGAGAGAACAGGAGAAGTGTGGTCCCTATGGATAACAGAGAGAACAGGAGAAGTGTGGTCCCTATGGATAACAGAGAGAGCAGGAGAAGTGTGGTCCCTATGGATAACAGAGAGAACAGGAGAAGTGTGGTCCCTATGGATAACAGAGAGAGCAGGAGAAGTGTGCTTCAACAGCCTCAACACCACTGGATCATTACAGACATCATCTGCAACCATGATGCTCTCAGGCACTTTGGCTCTCTATCCCCCCCACCCTCTCTCTATCCCCCACCCTGTCTCTATCCCCCACCCTGTCTCTCTCTCTATCCCCCCCACCCTCTCTCTATCCCCCACCCTGTCTCTCTCTCTATCCCCCACCCTGTCTCTCTCTCTATCCCCCACCCTGTCTCTCTCTCTATCCCCCCCACCCACCCTCTCTCTATCCCCCCCACCCACCCTCTCTCTATCCCCCCCACCCTGTCTCTCTCTCTATCCCCCACCCTCTCTCTATCCCCCACCCTGTCTCTCTCTCTATCCCCCACCCTGTCTCTCTCTCTATCCCCCACCCTCTCTCTATCCCCCCCCCTGTCTCTCTCTCTATCCCCCACCCTCTCTCTATCCCCCCCACCCTCTCTCTATCCCCCCACCCTCTCTCTATCCCCCACCCTGTCTCTATCCCCCACCCTGTCTCTCTCTCTATCCCTCACCTTCTCGCTCTCTCTATCCCCCACCCTGTCTCTATCCCCCCACCCTCTCTCTCTCTATCCCCCCCACCCTCTCTCTATCCCCCACCCTGTCTCTCTCTCTATCCCCCACCCTATCTCTATCCACCCCACCCTGTCTCTCTCTCTATCCCCCACCCTGTCTCTATCCCCCCACCCTCTCTCTCTCCCCCCCACTCTCTCTATCTCTATCCCCCCCACTCTCTCTATCTCTATCCCCCCACCCTCTCTCTATCTCTATCCCCCCACCCTCTCTCTATCTCTATCCCCCCACACTCTCTCTATCTCTATCCCCCCACCCTCTCTCTCTCTCTATCCCCCCATCCTGTCTCTCTCTCTACCCCCCCCCACCCTGTCTCTCTCTCTCCCTGTCTCTCTCTTTCTCTCTATCTATTTCTCTCTCTCCATATCTCACACTAACACATTCACACCAACGTGCGCGCGCACACACACACACACACACACACACACACACACACACACACACACACACACATTACTATACTGCTTACAACAAGGGCATAAGCATTCTATCCTCACCTACTTTTACAGATACAGAAATCTCACAATTTGAGGGCAGAATGTATTGATATCAATAAAGAAATAACGCATAGTTTTAATCTTATGAGAGTAAGTGTTCTGTAATGGACCTATAGTACAATGTAATAGGTCTAGAAACATTTATTTTTACACCTACACATTTGAAACAATAGGTATTTTGTCATTATTTGGTTTCTGGACCTAGCAGTTTAGCCTAGGGTGGACTAACGGTAAAGGAACAAGAGTGACACTATAATGAACTCTCCGTGCGACTCGGGGAAGTGACACACATTTTCCAGTAGGCTACTGTTATTATTCTTACCTTGAGCTATTGCTATCGACTCAAACCGGTGCAGTTCTCTGAGCAGGGTTGTGCGTTCCGTGGGGTGAAGACTATAAATAAAATCCTTGGCTCCTTGAGGCGAGTTCAAGGGCTCCATCGGGTCCTTGTGAGGGTGTGTGCCCAAGTCGCAGCTCTGCTGGCTGGGTAGCATCGGTACAGGCTGGCGTAGCGGAGCTAGGTTTGACCCGTGGACTCTTCCCAACATGTTCCCCGACCTCAGAATGAGGGCGGGCCGCAGGACTCTCTGCAAACTGGGCAGCATGGTGGAGACAAAAGGGAAGTGGAGGCGTCGACAACCTAGAATAGAAATACAATTTTAACGCTTACTGAAGCGTAAAGAAAAATACAGGAGGCTACTTACGATACAACATCCTCGACTGTTTCACGTATGAATGCAATGGATTATTTTGACAGCATTAGGCTACTGTGGAATGGCTAAGCCTATTCATAGGCAATAAATAACAAAGTAGACACAGACTCAGATCGGGCTGTCAAAGTGCAACTTATGACAACACCGACCTCTCGATCAGCGGATGCTCTGTCCTGTCAAAAAATCAGATCTCTTTCGGGTGTAAAACGCAGCACCGAACCATAAGTCCTTCGATCACAATTTCATAGATCATGAAAACAATTCGCCAACAAAACACATTCGTGGCAAGATCGGTGAGTCAAAAAATAAACATTCCTCCTCATCTTCAAAGCCACAACATCGCCTAGGCTTCTTCCCCGTCTGCGGTCGGATGGGCTGCTTCTCTTCCCCGTGATGTGCGCCCTTCTCTCGAGGCTAAAAATATTTTCCAATGGAATAGCTTGACTATACGTAGCTATGACGGCATCTGCCTTACGTTTTTGTATAGCTCGTACAGTGAGTGCGAAGGTACCACTAGACCAATAGCCTACTTGTAGGCCTATTTTGCGGCAGGTATCAATAGACATCCTAAGGACGTCTGCACAGGACATTTGAGCATAGTACATGTATGACAACATGGGAAATGTATTTTTCATTCCATACGTAATGCCATTAAAGAACGTTCTACATGCTATTTTTAGTGACTACATTTCCCAGATGAGCACTAGGGCTATTGAAACACTACATTTCTGCTGCCGCATTATGGGAAACGTATTTTAGTCCGACCGGTGGCCTCTCCGCAATCTATTTATTGCCTCAAAACATCTGGGAACTTGGAAATCTCCGACTCCCGACTTCAGTGCGTTCAAGACAACTGGAAACTCGAAAAAAACGAGCTCCGACAGGCTAAAATGGTTTGAACGGTCAACTCATTCGGATATTCGAGCATCTTTCTAGAGCTTCGACTTTCCGACATGAAGATCACTGACGTCATGATTTGACCTGCTTCCCCCCCCCCCCCCCCCCCCCCCCCCCCCCCCCGAGTTCCCAGTTGTCTTCAAAGCGCAATCTGGCTCATCATCAGTACACAGACAGTGACCCAAGTCATCCTATAGCTCTCCATCCAATCTCTGTATCCTGGCCACAGTCACCACTGAAGCTAACAATCCCCTCATCACAGAGACAGCCCTAAAAACTAAACATCCCTTTCTTGGGCTTGGTGTGGAATTACTATGTTACTACGACATCAGAGGGTAGACTACTAGTACAGGGACACAGAGTACTACAGAGTCACTAGTACAGGGACACAGAGTACTACAGAGTCACTAGTACAGGGACAGTCAGTCACTAGTACAGGGACAGTCAGTCACTAGTGCAGGGACAGGCAGTCACTAGTACAGGGACAGTCAGTCACTAGTACAGGGACAGTCAGTCACTAGTACAGGGGCAGTCAGTCACTAGTACAGGGACAGTCAGTCACTAGTACAGGGAAGTCAGTCACTAGTGCAGGGACAGGCAGTCACTAGTACAGGGACAGTCAATCACTAGTACAGGGACAGTCAGTCACTAGTACAGGGACAGTCAGTCACTAGCACAGGGACAGTCAGTCACTAGTACAGGGACAGGCAGCCACTAGCACAGGGACAGTCAGTCACTAGTACAGGGACAGTCAGTCACTAGTACAGGGACAGTCAGTCACTAGTACAGGGACAGTCAGTCACTAGCACAGGGACAGTCAGTCACTAGCACAGGGACAGTCAGTCACTAGTACAGGGACAGTCAGTCACTAGTCAGTCACTAGCACAGGGACAGTCAGTCACTAGTACAGGGACAGTCAGTCACTAGTACAGGGACAGTCAGTCACTAGTACAGGGACAGTCAGTCACTAGCACAGGGACAGTCAGTCACTAGTACAGGGACAGGCAGCCACTAGCACAGGGACAGTCAGTCACCAGTACAGGGACAGTCAGTCACTAGTACAGGGACAGTCAGTCACTAGTACAGGGACAGTCAGTCACTAGTACAGGGACAGTCAGTCACTAGTACAGGGACAGTCAGTCACTAGCACAGGGACAGTCAGTCACCAGTACAGGGACAGTCAGTCACTAGTACAGGGACAGTCATTGTTCTTACAGGAGAAGTTCTGTGAGACTGATGATGTCACTAACTGGATGCAGAGCCCAGAAGAGCCTGCTATGTGTGGGTTCATTTATTCTCCTGACAAAAGGCAGACTCATGTCCACCCTGTAAATAGTATGCTTCATTCACTGTATCTGCTACGATTATAGTCCTACTAGTGCTGTCGACCATCAATGAAAACCTTGACAAGACTGACCCCTAGAGGACATCAAGAGCAACGTCACCCGGACAAGGGCTGGTTGAGGGAAGGAAATACGGCACAGGGGGTTGGTGACACCTTAATTGGGGAGGACGGGGCTCGTGGTAATGGCTGGAGCGGAGTTAGTGGAACGGTATCAAATACATCAAACAAACATAGTTTCCATGGTTTCCGTGTGTTTGCTACCATTCCATTCACTCCGTTCCAGGTGTTATTATGAGCCGTTCTCTCCTCAGCAGCCTCCACTGAAAGACGGATATACACCGAGTGGACAAAATATTAGGAACACCTGCTCTTTCCATGACAGACTGACCAGGTGAAAGATATGATCCCTTATTGATGTCACTTTGTTAAATCCACTTCAATCAGTGTAGATGAAGGGGAGGAGACGGGGTTAAAGAAGGATTTTTAAGCCTTGAGACAATTAGAGACATGGACTGTGTGTGTGTCATTCAGAGGGTGAATGGGCAAGACAAAATATTTAAGTGCCTTTGAACGGGGTTATGGTAGTAGGTGCCAGGCGCACCAGTTTGTGTCAAGAACTGCAACGTTGCTGGGTTTTTCACGCTCTACAGTTTCCTGTGTGAATCAAGAACTGTGGGAAGCACTGGAGTCAACATGGGCCAGCATCCCTGTGGAACGTTTCTGACACCTTGTAGAGTCCATGAGCCCCGACAAACTGAGGCTGTTCTGAGGGTGTTCCTAATGTTTTGTACACTCAGTGTAAGTGAATCACACAGTCAGTCACCACACAGATTCAAATAGTTTTTGACATTTAATATATGCTGAAGCATTCATTAATTACACCGAATTAAAAAAACAGTCTAGAAACAGATATCGCCAGTAGAACTGCTGAACTTAACAGGGGAAACACAGAGGTCAACTCTCAGTACTAACTAACTACTGAACAGGATTGGGCTCAATTCCATTTCAATTCCAGTCAATTCAGGAAGTAAACTGACATTCCAATTCCAATCGTCTTCCGTTCAAATTTGGAATTGGAATTTGGTTTAACTTTCTGAAATGACTGGAATCGAAATGGAATTGAGCCCAACTCTGCTACTAAATCATTAGAAAACAAGGTTTTAGTAATAATGTGACCATCTGCTTTTACCCATATAGCAAAACACAAAATGATTAATAAACTATTAGAATAATCATCATCTTACACATATTTGGCAACTTTACAAAAATATCAAAGATATGCTTTGAATTTAAATATCTAGAAAAAACAAAAACAATTATGGCTGTCCATTGAAATAAAGTACTGCACCATTAACAACGAAAGGTTTATACACAACGTACAATGTCCCCAAAAGGATGTGGGGACACAATGACCAGGATAATGTTTATGTCCCAAACAGCACCCTAATAGGGCGCCACTTGGAATGCCACGCAGAATGATAACATCATATGCAGAAAGCATCTGCTAGATGGGATGGGAGAACAGTTCACCGTTTTAGAATCAAATCAAATCAAACCAAATGTATTCATAAAGCCCTTCTTACATCAGATGATGTCACAATGTGCTGTACAGAAACCCAGCCTAAAAACCCCCCAAACAGCAAGCAATGCAGGTGTAGAAGCACGGAGATCTCTTAATGATACATTGTCTCTGTCCCAAATGACACCCTATTCCTAATATAGTGTAGTACTTTTGGCCAGGGCCCATAGTAGTGCACTGTATTGACTAGGGTGCCATTTGGGATGCACACATGAATACAGGCTTCAGATGAGGGAGAGGCGGGTAGAAACCACCAACGAGCAAAACAACGACAGTCAACAGACACCAACGGGGAAATTATTGTTCAATAGATTTTCTGCAATGTTCCATCTTGTGTTAGCATAACGGAGATTCAATATGTTACGGAAATCAGGGTATGCTTTCCAAAGAACTAAAGGTTTAAATTCACAGTCATTTGAATTTCAACAGAACCTGATTTAATATATATTTAAAAATGCTTAAGGTTATTAATTTCCCATTTGTAGCACGAGGACCTCGACTTCTCTAACAGCTGCCCCTGGTCAGGTGGTCAGGGTCGACTCCTTTACTTCCTGAATGGACTGAATTGAAATGGCATTGATCCCCAACCCTGCTGTTCAGATTGTTCCCATCAGGTTCAATACAACATAAACACCAGTCCTCAAGGCTCTTTACAGAATGATCATGTTGTTGGTTGTGTCCTAGTAATCTGTGTCCCAGTAATCTGTGTCCCAGTATTCTGTGTCCCGGTAATTTGTGTTCCCAGTAATCTGTGTCCCAGTAATCTGTGTCCCAGTAATCTGTGTCCCAGTAATCTGTGTTCCCAGTAATCTGTGTTCCCAGTAATCTGTGTCCCAGTATTCTGTGTCCCAGTATTCTGTGTCCCGGTAATTTGTGTTCCCAGTAATCTGTGTCCCAATAATCTGAAGTGGCCATTACACTACAACTACTGGAACAGAGAAACCAGTAGAGTAGTGGAACAGAGATACCGGGTTTGTTCTGAGTACAGCGACAGAACCGAATCTGTTCTGAGTACAGCGACAGAACCCGGTCTGTTCTGAGCACAGCGACAGAACCCGGTCTGTTCTGAGCACAGCGACAGAACCCGGTCTGTTCTGAGCACAGCGACAGAAACCGGTCTGTTCTGAGCACAGCGACAGAAACCGGTCTGTTCTGAGCACAGCGACAGAACCCGGTCTGTTCTGAGCACAGCGACAGAACCCGGTCTGTTCTGAGCACAGCGACAGAACCCGGTCTGTTCTGAGTACAGCGACAGAACCCGGTCTGTTCTGAGCAGAGCGACAGAACCCGGTCTGTTCTGAGCAGAGCGACAGAACCCGGTCTGTTCTGAGCACAGCGACAGAACCCGGTCTGTTCTGAGCAGAGCGACAGAACCCGGTCTGTTCTGAGTACAGCGACAGAACCCGGTCTGTTCTGAGTACAGCGACAGAACCCGGTCTGTTCTGAGCAGAGGGACAGAACCCGGTCTGTTCTGAGTACAGCGACAGAACCCGGTCTGTTCTGAGCAGAGCGACAGAACCCGGTCTGTTCTGAGCAGAGCGACAGAACCCGGTCTGTTCTGAGTACAGCGACAGAACCCGGTCTGTTCTGAGCAGAGCGACAGAACCCGGTCTGTTCTGAGTACAGCGACAGAACCCGGTCTGTTCTGAGCAGAGCGACAGAACCCGGTCTGTTCTGAGCAGAGCGACAGAACCCGGTCTGTTCTGAGCAGAGCGACAGAACCCGGTCTGTTCTGAGTACAGCGACAGAACCCGGTCTGTTCTGAGCAGAGCGACAGAACCCGGTCTGTTCTGAGTACACAAATAGAGAAATAAAAGAAGAGGGAATACATGAATAAACATGTGTTCCTGGTCTGTCTCGTCAATACGGTATTTACACTGGATTACATATAGATTTCTCTAGTGCACTATATGGGGAGGAGGATGCTAATTGGGATGCACCCTAGGTCTCCATCTGCTGCTACGACTCAGCGCTTCAACTGAAATACAATTCAAGCAGGGATTTAAAAGTTGTTGATTTACAATGAATTATCACGAGGGAGTCGACTGGATGGATACTTGATATTAAACGCTTTACTATGAGCCTATTGTAAGATAGTTACGCCTTCTTCTTCTTCTTCTTCTTCTTCGTGGTCGGAGGAATAAGATAGTTATGCCTTCTTCTTCTTCTTCTTCTTCTTCTTCTTCGTGGTCGGAGGAATAAGATAGTTATGCCTTCTTCTTCTTCTTCGTGGTCGGAGGAATAAGATAGTTATGCCTTCTTCTTCTTCTTCTTCGTGGTCGGAGGAATAAGATAGTTACGCCTTCTTCTTCTTCTTCTTCTTCTTGGTCGGAGGAATAAGATAGTTAGTTATGTCTTCTTCTTCTTCTTCGTGGTCGGAGGAATAAGATAGTTATGCCTTCTTCTTCTTTGTGGTCGGAGGAATAAGATAGTTATGTCTTCTTCTTCTTCTTCTTCTTCGTGGTCGGAGGAATAAGATAGTTATGCCTTCTTCTTCTTCTTCTTCTTCGTGGTCGGAGGAATAAGATAGTTATGTCTTCTTCTTCGTGGTTGGAGGAATAAGATAGTTATGCCTTCTTCTTCTTCGTGGTCGGAGGAATAAGATAGTTATGTCTTCTTCTTCTTCGTGGTCGGAGGAATAAGATAGTTATGCCTTCTTCTTCTTCGTGGTTGGAGGAATAAACAGTGTAACTTTTACAGAGGTAAGGCTTTAATCACGCGTCTCTGATCAGAACTGTCAAGGACAGAAAACACAAAATCACAAACTTAATAATAATAAAATTAGAATAATAACATGACATAATCAAACGCAACCTTTATTTCTCTTCTTGTCAAAACCATCTCAACGTTGTACATCTTTCACGCTCCCCGTAATAAAGGGACCATCCCGTTCTTATACGTGGTTGTCACAGCCTGACCATAGTTTGCTTTGTATGTTCTATGTTTTGTTTGGTCAGGGTGTGATCTGAGTGGGCATTCTATGTTGGATGTCTAGTTTGTCTGTTTCTGTGTTTGGGCCTGATATGGTTCTCAATCAGAGGCAGGTGTTAGTCATTGTCTCTGATTGGGAACCATATTTAGGTAGCCTGTTTTGTGTTGGGTTTTGTGGGTGATTGTTCCTGTCTTTGTGTTTGTTACACCAGATAGGGCTGTTTTTGGTTTTTCACGTTTCTTGTTTTTGTATATTGTTCTATTTTCATCTTCATTAAAGATGTATCACAATAACCACGTTGCGTTTTGGTCCGCCTCTTCTTCAACAGAAGAATCCCGTGACATTAGTGTTATTGTGTGTATTGGTGAATAATGACAGGTTTATCAGGTCCATCATGACACACATTTGAAACGTGGAAATGTACAGCGTAATGTGAAAGTAAGTTGTTACCAAGAGATGACTGATTAACTGGCAAAACACATGCTATTAAAAACAGTTACTGAGCATAACATAAACCCTCCTACAACAGCTATTGTGGATTGTAGATCTGAAAATATGAAGTTGAAACATGAAATCGGTTTACGTACCAAACAGCTTGGTGCCCCTGATAGTTGTGTCACTAAGATGCCACAATCTTCACAATAAATCTAAAACACTTCTTTCAATAGCTTCAAATAATTTGGCATCTTGGAACTGAGGAGGAGGGGAGGAATGAGGGTGGGAGGACTAGAGCCAACAGAACTGAGGAGGGGAAGACTAGAGTCAACAGAACTGAGGTGGGAGGACTAGAGTCAACAGAACTGAGGAGGGGAGGAATGAGGGTGGGAGGACTAGAGTCAACAGAACTGAGGTGGGGAAGACTAGAGTCAACAGAACTGAGGTGGGAGGACTAGAGTCAACAGAACTGAAGAGGGGAGGACTAGAGTCAACAGAACTGAGGTGGGAGGACTAGAGTCAACAGAACTGAGGTGGGGAGGAATGGGGGTGGGAGGACTAGAGTCAACAGAACTGAAGAGGGGAGGACTAGAGTCAACAGAACTGAGGTGGGAGGACTAGAGTCAACAGAACTGAGGTGGGGAGGACTAGAGTCAACAGAACTGAGGTGGGAGGACTAGAGTCAACAGAACTGAAGAGGAAAGGAATGGGTGGGAGGACTAGAGTCAACAGAACTGAGGTGGGAGGACTAGAGTCAACAGAACTGAAGAGGTGAGGACTAGAGTCAACAGAACTGAGGAGGGGAGGAATGGGGGTGGGAGGACTAGAGTCAACAGAACTGAGGTGGGGAGGACTAGAGTCAACAGAACTGAGGTGGGAGGACTAGAGTCAACAGAACTGAAGAGGGGAGGACTAGAGTCAACAGAACTGAGGTGGGAGGACTAGAGTCAACAGAACCGAGGTGGGGAGGAATGGGGGTGGGAGGACTAGAGTCAACAGAACTGAAGAGGGGAGGACTAGAGTCAACAGAACTGAGGTGGGGAGGACTAGAGTCAACAGAACTGAGGTGGGGAGGACTAGATTCAACAGAACTGAGGAGGAAAGGAATGGGTGGGAGGACTAGAGTCAACAGAACTGAGGTGGGAGGACTAGAGTCAACAGAACTGAAGAGGTGAGGACTAGAGTCAACAGAACTGAGGAGGGGAGGACTAGAGTCAACAGAACTGAGGAGGGGAGGAATGGGGGTGGGAGGACTAGAGTCAACAGAACTGAAGAGGGAGGACTAGAGTCAACAGAACTGAGGTGGGGAGGACTAGAGTCAACAAAACTGAGGAGGGGAGGACTAGAGTCAACAGAACTGAGGTGGGGAGGACTAGATTCAACAGAACTGAGGAGGAAAGGAATGGGTGGGAGGACTAGAGTCAACAGAACTGAGGTGGGAGGACTAGAGTCAACAGAACTGAAGAGGTGAGGACTAGAGTCAACAGAACCGAGGAGGGGAGGACTAGAGTCAACAGAACTGAGGAGGGGAGGAATGGGGGTGGGAGGACTAGAGTCAACAGAACTGAGGAGGGAGGACTAGAGTCAACAGAACTGAGGTGGGGAGGACTAGAGTCAACAGAACTGAGGAGGGGAGGACTAGAGTCAACAGAACTGAGGTGGGGAGGACTAGAGTCAACAGAACTGAGGAGGGGAGGAATGAGGGTGGGAGGACTAGAGTCAACAGAACTGGGCCCCAGGAAGCAACAAAGAGAAAATACCATGCATAATTATTTACACATTCAGAACTAAGAGAGAACATAATTAACACAACTCTGAGCTGCTCCACTGTCTGTCCAAGAGACCACCTTCTGCACCGTCTGAGACGACGAGCAGAGCTCTGTCTGTCACCACACACAGCATCACATGGAATGGACATGAGCTGAGTTCTGTTCTGTCCCGTCTGTCAGTGAGGCCGCTGGACGGTAAGTAGTATACATGAGACCCCCCCTTAGCGCAGTGGACATGAGCTGTGTCCTGTCTGTCCTGTCAATGGGCAGGTGGTAGGCTAGCTAGGTACAGCTAGGTAGGATACCCTCCTCTGATGCTGCATGGTGCCACGGTGGCTCTCCTCTTATACGATGCGCGGTGCTGAGCGATCGTTGGTATTGGTCCTCTTCAGCTTGACCCCTCTCTGGATAACCAGCAGCATGTTTCCCCCCTGACCATCCATAACCTCCCCCTCCTCCAGGGACCCCCCCTCGCCCTGACACTGGACCCTAGGCTGGTGAGGGGCCAAGGGAGGGTTTGTGGTTGCTTGACCACTCCAGAACGCCAGGGGAAGTACACCCAGCTCCCCCTCCTCTCCCTGGGCTGGAGACTCAGGGCTCTGGGCCTCCTCTGGTTCCTCCAGCCCTACTCCTGGTCCTCCAGGGATCCCCAGCCCCCCAGGGAATCCTCCCCCAAATAGGCCAGGCACGGTGGGGATCTTGACTGGGATGACGGGGGTCCGGATGGGGATGGGGCCGGTGGTCCCGCGGCGAGCCGAGGGCTTGGTGGAGGGCGTGCGGCGGATGGTGGCGACCCCTGGGGTCATGATGACGGAGCCAGCCGTAGAAGGTAGGCCGGCGGTGGAGGCTGGTCTCTTGGACTGGAACATCCTACGGTAGGACTGGCTGATGTCACTGTTACGGGGGATGGTGGATGACTTGTCAAACTCCTGCTGGTCAACCTCCTGGTCCCCTCCCATGGAGAAATAGTCATAGTCTGACACTGGAATAAACAGAGAGGGAGAGAGAGAGAGAGAAAGGGTTTATTATGGATCCCCATTAGTTCCTGTCAAGACAGCAGCTACTCTTCCTGGGGTTTATTATGGATCCCCATTAGTTCCTGTCAAGACAGCAGCTACTCTTCCTGGGGTTTATTATGGATCCCCATTAGTTCCTGCCAAGGCAGCAGCTACTCTTCCTGAGGTTTATTATGGATCCCCATTAGTTTCTGTCAAGGCAGCAGCTACTCTTCCTGGCGTTTATTATGGATCCCCATTAGTTCCCCCCAAGACAGCAGCTACTCTTCCTGGGGTTTATTATGGATCCCTATTAGTTCCTGTCAAGACAGCAGCTACTCTTCCTGGGGTTTATTATGGATCCCCATTAGTTCCTGTCAAGACAGCAGCTACTCTTCCTGGGGTTTATTATGGATCCCCATTAGTTCCTGTCAAGACAGCAGCTACTCTTCCTAGGGTTTATTATGGATCCCCATTAGTTCCTGCCAAGGCAGCAGCTACTCTTCCTGGGGTTTATTATGGATCCCCATTAGTTCCTGTCAAGGCAGCAGCTACTCTTCCTGGGGTTTATTATGGATCCCCATTAGTTCCTGCCAAGGCAGCAGCTACTCTTCCTGGGGTTTATTATGGATCCCCATTATTTCCTGCCAGGACAGCAGCTACTCTTCCTGGGGTTTATTATGGATCCCCATTAGTTCCTGTCAAGACAGCAGCTACCCTTCCTGGGGTTTATTATGGATCCCCATTATTTCCTGCCAGGACAGCAGCTACTCTTCCAGGGGTTTATTATGGATCCCCATTAGTTCCTGTCAAGACAGCAGCTACTCTTCCTGGGGTTTATTATGGATCCCCATTAGTTCCTGTCAAGACAGCAGCTACTCTTCCTGGGGTTTATTATGGATTCCCATTAGTTCCTGCCAAGGCAGCAGCTACTCTTCCAGGGGTTTATTATGGATCCCCATTAGTTCCTGTCAAGGCAGCAGCTACTCTTTCTGGGGTTTATTATGGATCCCCATTAGTTCCTGCCAAGGCAGCAGCTACTCTTCCTGGGGTTTATTATGGATCCCCATTATTTCCTGCCATGACAGCAGCTACTTTTCCTGGGGTTTATTATGGATCCCCATTAGTTCCTGTCAAGACAGCAGCTACTCTTCCTGGGGTTTATTATGGATCCCCATTAGTTCCTGTCAAGACAGCAGCTACTCTTCCTGGGGTTTATTATGGATCCCCATTAGTTCCTGCCAAGGCAGCAGCTACTCTTCCTGGGGTTTATTATGGATCCCCATTAGTTCCTGTCAAGACAGCAGCTACTCTTCCTGGGGTTTATTATGGATCCCCATTAGTTCCTGTCAAGACAGCAGCTACTCTTCCTGGGGTTTATTATGGATCCCCATTAGTTCCTGTCAAGACAGCAGCTACTCTTCCTGGGGTTTATTATGGATCCCCATTAGTTCCTGTCAAGACAGCAGCTACTCTTCCTGGGGTTTATTATGGATCCCCATTAGTTCCTGTCAAGACAGCAGCTACTCTTCCTGGGGTCCAAACTAATTAAGGCAAAAACAAAACGGCACAATAAGTCTACCTTAAAAATATTGAATAAGATGTTTCTTTCTTTCTTTAAAAATGTCCTTTTATGGGCCTCCAGAGTGGTACATTATTACTACTAGACTCCTGGTTACTATGGTCTCCAGAGTGGTACAGTATTACTTCTAGACTCCTGGTTACTATGGTCTCCAGAGTGGTACAGTATTATTACTAGACTCCTGGTTACTATGGTCTCCAGAGTGGTACAGTATTACACTAGACTCCTGGTTACTATGGTCTCCAGAGTGGTACAGTATTACTACTAGACTCCTGGTTACTATGGTCTCCTGAGTGGTACAGTACTACTACTAGACTCCTGGTTACTATGGTCTCCAGAGTGGTACAGTATTACTTCTAGACTCCTGGTTACTATGGTCTTCAGAGTGGTACAGTAATACTACTAGACTCCTAGTTACTATGGTCTCCAGAGTGGTACAGTATTACTACTAGACCCCTGGTTACTATGGTCTCCAGAGTGGTACAGTATTACTACTAGACTCCTGGTTACTATGGTCTCCAGAGTGGTACAGTATTACTTCTAGACTCCTGGTTACTATGGTCTCCAGAGTGGTACAGTATTACTACTAGACTCATGGTTACTATGGTCTCCAGAGTAGTACAGTATTACTACTAGACTCCTGGTTACTATGGTCTCCAGAGTGGTACAGTATTACTTCTAGACTCCTGGTAACTATGGTCTTCAGAGTGGTACAGTATTACTACTAGACTCCTAGTTACTATGGTCTCCAGAGTGGTACAGTATTACTACTAGACTCCTGGTTACTATGGTCTCCAGATTGGTACAGTATTACTACTAGACTCCTGGTTACTATGGTCTCCAGAGTGGTACAGTATTACTTCTAGACTCCTGGTTACTATGGTCTCCAGAGTGGTACAGTATTACTACTAGACTCCTAGTTACTATGGTCTCCAGAGTGGTACAGTATTACTACTAGACTCCTGGTTACTATGGTCTCCAGAGTGGTACAGTATTACTACTAGACTCCTGGTTACTATGGTCTCCTGAGTGGTACAGTACTACTACTAGACTCCTGGTTACTATGGTCTCCAGAGTGGTACAGTATTACTTCTAGACTCCTGGTTACTATGGTCTCCCGAGTGGTACAGTAATACTACTAGACTCCTAGTTACTATGGTCTCCAGAGTGGTACAGTATTACTACTAGACCCCTGGTTACTATGGTCTCCAGAGTGGTACAGTATTACTACTAGACTCCTGGTTACTATGGTCTCCAGAGTGGTACAGTATTCCTTCTAGACTCCTGGTTACTATGGTCTCCAGAGGGGTACAGTATTACTACTAGA
>NW_027258085.1:82500-150089 GCF_045791955.1 Oncorhynchus clarkii lewisi | reverse complement strand
AAAAGATGTTCCATTAAAATCAGCCTGTAACATCCTCTGTCTGACTGATTATAAAAGATGTTCCATTAAAATCAGCCTGTAACTTCCTCTGTCTGGCTGATTATAAAGGATGTTCCATTAAAATCAGCCTGTAACTTCCTCTGTCTGACTGATTATAAAGGATGTTCCATTAAAATCAGCCTGTAACTTCCTCTGTCTGACTGATTATAAAGGATGTTCCATTAAAATCAGCCTGTAACTTCCTCTGTCTGACTGATTATAAAGGATGTTCCATTAAAATCAGCCTGTAACTTCCTCTGTCTGGCTGATTATAAAGGATGTTCCATTAAAATCAGCCTGTAACTTCCTCTGGCTGACTGATTATAAAGGATGTTCCATTAAAATCAGCCTGTAACTTCCTCTGGCTGACTGATTATAAAGGATGTTCCATTAAAATCAGCCTGTAACTTCCTCTGTCTGGCTGATTATAAAGGATGTTCCATTAAAATCAGCCTGTAACTTCCTCTGTCTGGCTGATTATAAAGGATGTTCCATTAAAATCAGCCTGTAACTTCCTCTGGCTGACTGATTATAAAGGATGTTCCATTAAAATCAGCCTGTAACTTCCTCTGTCTGACTGATTATAAAGGATGTTCCATTAAAATCAGCCTGTAACTTCCTCTGTCTGACTGATTATAAAGGATGTTCCATTAAAATCAGCCTGTATCTTTCTCTGGCTGACTGATTATAAAGGACGTTCCATTAAAATCAGCCTGTAACTTCCTCTGGCTGACTGATTATAAAGGATGTTCCATTAAAATCAGCCTGTAACTTCCTCTGGCTGACTGATTATAAAGGATGTTTCATTAAAATCAGCCTGTAACTTCCTCTGGCTGACTGATTATAAAGGACGTTCTATTAAAATCAGCCTGTAACTTCCTCTGGCTGACTGATTATAAAGGATGTTCCATTAAAATCAGCCTGTAACTTCCTCTGGCTGACTGATTATAAAGGACGTTCCATTAAAATCAGCCTGTAACTTCCTCTGACTGACTGATTATATAGGATGTTCCATTAAAATCAGCCTGTAACTTTCCCTGGCTGACTGATTATAAAGGATGTTCCATTAAAATCAGCCTGTAACTTCCTCTGTCTGACTGATTATAAAGGATGTTCCATTAAAATCAGCCTGTATCTTCCTCTGTCTGACTGATTATAAAGGATGTTTCATTAAAATCAGCCTGTAACTTCCTCTGGCTGACTGATTATAAAGGATGTTCCATTAAAATCAGCCTGTAACTTCCTCTGTCTGACTGATTATAAAGGATGTTCCATTAAAATCAGCCTGTAACTTCCTCTGGCTGACTGATTATAAAGGATGTTTCATTAAAATCAGCCTGTAACTTCCTCTGTCTGACTGATTATAAAGGATGTTTCATTAAAATCAGTCTGTAACTTCCTCTGTCTGACTGATTATAAAGGATGTTCCATTAAAATCAGCCTGTAACTTCCTCTGTCTGACTGATTATAAAGGATGTTTCATTAAAATCAGCCTGTAACTTCCTCTGGCTGGCTGATTATAAAGGATGTTCCATTAACATCAGCCTGTAACTTCCTCTGTCTGACTGATTATAAAGGATGTTCCATTAAAATCAGCCTGTAACTTCCTCTGTCTGACTGATTATAAAGGATGTTTCATTAAAATCAGCCTGTAACTTCCTCTGGCTGACTGATTATAAAGGATGTTCCATTAAAATCAGCCTGTAACTTCCTCTGTCTGACTGATTATAAAGGATGTTCCATTAAAATCAGCCTGTAACTTCCTCTGTCTGACTGATTATAAAGGACGTTCCATTAAAATCAGCCTGTAACTTCCTCTGGCTGACTGATTATAAAGGATGTTCCATTAAAATCAGCCTGTAACTTCCTCTGTCTGACTGATTATAAAGGATGTTCCATTAAAATCAGCCTGTATCTTTCTCTGGCTGACTGATTATAAAGGACGTTCCATTAAAATCAGCCTGTAACTTCCTCTGGCTGACTGATTATAAAGGATGTTCCATTAAAATCAGCCTGTAACTTCCTCTGGCTGACTGATTATAAAGGATGTTTCATTAAAATCAGCCTGTAACTTCCTCTGGCTGACTGATTATAAAGGACGTTCTATTAAAATCAGCCTGTAACTTCCTCTGGCTGACTGATTATAAAGGATGTTCCATTAAAATCAGCCTGTAACTTCCTCTGGCTGACTGATTATAAAGGACGTTCCATTAAAATCAGCCTGTAACTTCCTCTGACTGACTGATTATATAGGATGTTCCATTAAAATCAGCCTGTAACTTTCCCTGGCTGACTGATTATAAAGGATGTTCCATTAAAATCAGCCTGTAACTTCCTCTGTCTGACTGATTATAAAGGATGTTCCATTAAAATCAGCCTGTAACTTCCTCTGGCTGACTGATTATAAAGGATGTTCCATTAAAATCAGCCTGTAACTTCCTCTGGCTGATTGATTATAAAGGATGTTTCATTAAAATCAGCCTGTAACTTCCTCTGGCTGACTGATTATAAAGGATGTTCCATTAAAATCAGCCTGTAACTTCCTCTGGCTGACTGATTATAAAGGATGTTTCATTAAAATCAGCCTGTAATTTCCTCTGGCTGACTGATTATAAAGGACGTTCCATTAAAATCAGCCTGTAACTTCCTCTGGCTGACTGATTATAAAGGATGTTTCATTAAAATCAGCCTGTAACTTCCTCTGGCTGACTGATTATAAAGGACGTTCCATTAAAATCAGCCTGTAACTTCCTCTGGCTGACTGATTATAAAGGATGTTTCATTAAAATCAGCCTGTAACTTCCTCTGGCTGACTGATTATAAAGGATGTTCCATTAAAATCAGCCTGTAACTTCCTCTGGCTGACTGATTATAAAGGATGTTCCATTAAAATCAGCCTGTAACTTCCTCTGTCTGACTGATTATAAAGGATGTTTCATTAAAATCAGCCTGTAACTTCCTCTGGCTGACTGATTATAAAGGACGTTCCATTAAAATCAGCCTGTAACTTCCTCTGTCTGACTGATTATAAAGGATGTTCCATTAAAATCAGCCTGTAACTTCCTCTGGCTGACTGATTATAAAGGACGTTCCATTAAAATCAGCCTGTAACTTCCTCTGGCTGACTGATTATAAAGGATGTTCCATTAAAATCAGCCTGTAACTTCCTCTGTCTGACTGATTATAAAGGATGTTTCATTAAAATCAGCCTGTAACTTCCTCTGTCTGACTGATTATAAAGGATGTTTCATTAAAATCAGCCTGTAACTTCCTCTGTCTGACTGATTATAAAGGATGTTTCATTAAAATCAGCCTGTAACTTCCTCTGTCTGACTGATTATAAAGGATGTTCCATTAAAATCAGCCTGTAACTTCCTCTGGCTGACTGATTATAAAGGATGTTTCATTAAAATCAGCCTGTAACTTCCTCTGTCTGACTGATTATAAAGGATGTTTCATTAAAATCAGTCTGTAACTTCCTCTGTCTGACTGATTATAAAGGATGTTCCATTAAAATCAGCCTGTAACTTCCTCTGTCTGACTGATTAGAAAGGATGTTTCATTAAAATCAGCCTGTAACTTCCTCTGGCTGGCTGATTATAAAGGATGTTCCATTAACATCAGCCTGTAACTTCCTCTGTCTGACTGATTATAAAGGATGTTCCATTAAAATCAGCCTGTAACTTCCTCTGTCTGACTGATTATAAAGGATGTTTCATTAAAATCAGCCTGTAACTTCCTCTGGCTGACTGATTATAAAGGATGTTCCATTAAAATCAGCCTGTAACTTCCTCTGTCTGACTGATTATAAAGGATGTTCCATTAAAATCAGCCTGTAACTTCCTCTGTCTGACTGATTATAAAGGACGTTCCATTAAAATCAGCCTGTAACTTCCTCTGGCTGACTGATTATAAAGGATGTTCCATTAAAATCAGCCTGTAACTTCCTCTGTCTGACTGATTATAAAGGATGTTCCATTAAAATCAGCCTTTATCTTTCTCCGGCTGACTGATTATAAAGGACGTTCCATTAAAATCAGCCTGTAACTTCCTCTGGCTGACTGATTATAAAGGATGTTCCATTAAAATCAGCCTGTAACTTCCTCTGGCTGACTGATTATAAAGGATGTTTCATTAAAATCAGCCTGTAACTTCCTCTGTCTGACTGATTATAAAGGATGTTTCATTAAAATCAGCCTGTAACTTCCTCTGTCTGACTTATTATAAAGGATGTTCCATTAAAATCAGCCTGTAACTTCCTCTGGCTGACTGATTATAAAGGATGTTCCATTAAAATCAGCCTGTAACTTCCTCTGTCTGACTGATTATAAAGGACGTTCCATTAAAATCAGCCTGTAACTTCCTCTGTCTGACTGATTATAAAGGATGTTCCATTAAAATCAGCCTGTAACTTCCTCTGTCTGACTGATTATAAAGGACGTTCCATTAAAATCATTCTGTAACTTCCTCTGGCTGACTGATTATAAAGGATGTTCCATTAAAATCAACCTGTAACTTCCTCTGTCTGACTGATTATAAAGGATGTTCCATTAAAATCAGCCTGTATCTTTCTCTGGCTGACTGATTATAAAGGACGTTCCATTAAAATCAGCCTGTAACTTCCTCTGGCTGACTGATTATAAAGGATGTTCCATTAAAATCAGCCTGTAACTTCCTCTGGCTGACTGATTATAAAGGATGTTTCATTAAAATCAGCCTGTAACTTCCTCTGGCTGACTGATTATAAAGGACGTTCTATTAAAATCAGCCTGTAACTTCCTCTGGCTGACTGATTATAAAGGATGTTCCATTAAAATCAGCCTGTAACTTCCTCTGGCTGACTGATTATAAAGGACGTTCCATTAAAATCAGCCTGTAACTTCCTCTGACTGACTGATTATATAGGATGTTCCATTAAAATCAGCCTGTAACTTTCCCTGGCTGACTGATTATAAAGGATGTTCCATTAAAATCAGCCTGTAACTTCCTCTGTCTGACTGATTATAAAGGATGTTCCATTAAAATCAGCCTGTATCTTCCTCTGTCTGACTGATTATAAAGGATGTTTCATTAAAATCAGCCTGTAACTTCCTCTGGCTGACTGATTATAAAGGATGTTCCATTAAAATCAGCCTGTAACTTCCTCTGTCTGACTGATTATAAAGGATGTTCCATTAAAATCAGCCTGTAACTTCCTCTGGCTGACTGATTATAAAGGATGTTTCATTAAAATCAGCCTGTAACTTCCTCTGTCTGACTGATTATAAAGGATGTTTCATTAAAATCAGTCTGTAACTTCCTCTGTCTGACTGATTATAAAGGATGTTCCATTAAAATCAGCCTGTAACTTCCTCTGTCTGACTGATTATAAAGGATGTTTCATTAAAATCAGCCTGTAACTTCCTCTGGCTGGCTGATTATAAAGGATGTTCCATTAACATCAGCCTGTAACTTCCTCTGTCTGACTGATTATAAAGGATGTTCCATTAAAATCAGCCTGTAACTTCCTCTGTCTGACTGATTATAAAGGATGTTTCATTAAAATCAGCCTGTAACTTCCTCTGGCTGACTGATTATAAAGGATGTTCCATTAAAATCAGCCTGTAACTTCCTCTGTCTGACTGATTATAAAGGATGTTCCATTAAAATCAGCCTGTAACTTCCTCTGTCTGACTGATTATAAAGGACGTTCCATTAAAATCAGCCTGTAACTTCCTCTGGCTGACTGATTATAAAGGATGTTCCATTAAAATCAGCCTGTAACTTCCTCTGTCTGACTGATTATAAAGGATGTTCCATTAAAATCAGCCTGTATCTTTCTCTGGCTGACTGATTATAAAGGACGTTCCATTAAAATCAGCCTGTAACTTCCTCTGGCTGACTGATTATAAAGGATGTTCCATTAAAATCAGCCTGTAACTTCCTCTGGCTGACTGATTATAAAGGATGTTTCATTAAAATCAGCCTGTAACTTCCTCTGGCTGACTGATTATAAAGGACGTTCTATTAAAATCAGCCTGTAACTTCCTCTGGCTGACTGATTATAAAGGATGTTCCATTAAAATCAGCCTGTAACTTCCTCTGGCTGACTGATTATAAAGGACGTTCCATTAAAATCAGCCTGTAACTTCCTCTGACTGACTGATTATATAGGATGTTCCATTAAAATCAGCCTGTAACTTTCCCTGGCTGACTGATTATAAAGGATGTTCCATTAAAATCAGCCTGTAACTTCCTCTGTCTG
This sequence comes from Oncorhynchus clarkii lewisi, assembly GCF_045791955.1. Taxonomy (NCBI): domain Eukaryota; kingdom Metazoa; phylum Chordata; class Actinopteri; order Salmoniformes; family Salmonidae; genus Oncorhynchus; species Oncorhynchus clarkii. The sequence continues at coordinate 143,806 of NW_027258085.1, read as the reverse complement.
ACTGATTATAAAGGATGTTCCATTAAAATCAGCCTGTAACTTCCTCTGGCTGACTGATTATAAAGGATGTTCCATTAAAATCAGCCTGTAACTTCCTCTGGCTGACTGATTATAAAGGATGTTTCATTAAAATCAGCCTGTAACTTCCTCTGGCTGACTGATTATAAAGGATGTTCCATTAAAATCAGCCTGTAACTTCCTCTGGCTGACTGATTATAAAGGACGTTCCATTAAAATCAGCCTGTAATTTCCTCTGGCTGACTGATTATAAAGGACGTTCCATTAAAATCAGCCTGTAACTTCCTCTGGCTGACTGATTATAAAGGATGTTTCATTAAAATCAGCCTGTAACTTCCTCTGGCTGACTGATTATAAAGGACGTTCCATTAAAATCAGCCTGTAACTTCCTCTGGCTGACTGATTATAAAGGATGTTTCATTAAAATCAGCCTGTAACTTCCTCTGGCTGACTGATTATAAAGGATGTTCCATTAAAATCAGCCTGTAACGTCCTCTGGCTGACTGATTATAAAGGATGTTCCATTAAAATCAGCCTGTAACTTCCTCTGTCTGACTGATTATAAAGGATGTTTCATTAAAATCAGCCTGTAACTTCCTCTGGCTGACTGATTATAAAGGACGTTCCATTAAAATCAGCCTGTAACTTCCTCTGTCTGACTGATTATAAAGGATGTTCCATTAAAATCAGCCTGTAACTTCCTCTGGCTGACTGAGTATAAAGGACGTTTCATTAAAATCAGCCTGTAACTTCCTCTGGCTGACTGATTATAAAGGATGTTCCATTAAAATCAGCCTGTAACTTCCTCTGGCTGACTGATTATAAAGGATGTTTCATTAAAATCAGCCTGTAACTTCCTCTGGCTGACTGATTATAAAGGACGTTCCATTAAAATCAGCCTGTAACTTCCTCTGTCTGACTGATTATAAAGGATGTTCCATTAAAATCAGCCTGTAACTTCCTCTGGCTGACTGATTATAAAGGATGTTCCATTAAAATCAGCCTGTAACATCCTCTGTCTGACTGATTATATAGGATGTTCCATTAAAATCAGCCTGTAACTTCCCCTGGCTGACTGATTATAAAGGATGTTCCATTAAAATCAGCCTGTAACTTCCTCTGTCTGACTGATTATAAAGGATGTTCCATTAAAATCAGCCTGTAACTTCCTCTGTCTGACTGATTATAAAGGATGTTCCATTAAAATCAGCCTGTAACTTCCTCTGGCTGACTGATTATAAAGGATGTTTCATTAAAATCAGCCTGTAACTTCCTCTGGCTGACTGATTATAAAGGATGTTCCATTAAAATCAGCCTGTAACTTCCTCTGGCTGACTGATTATAAAGGATGTTCCATTAAAATCAGCCTGTAACTTCCTCTGTCTGACTGATTATAAAGGATGTTCCATTAAAATTAGCCTGTAACTTCCTCTGTCTGACTGATTATAAAGGATGTTCCATTAAAATCAGCCTGTAACTTCCTCTGTCTGACTGATTATAAAGGATGTTCCATTAAAATCAGCCTGTAACTTCCTCTGGCTGACTGATTATAAAAGATGTTCCATTAAAATCAGCCTGTAACTTCCTCTGGCTGACTGATTATAAAGGATGTTCCATTAAAATCAGCCTGTAACTTCCTCTGTCTGACTGATTATAAAGGATGTTCCATTAAAATCAGCCTGTAACTTCCTCTGGCTGACTGATTATAAAGGATGTTTCATTAAAATCAGCCTGTAACTTCCTCTGGCTGACTGATTATAAAGGATGTTCCATTAAAATCAGCCTGTAACTTCCTCTGGCTGACTGATTATAAAGGATGTTCCATTAAAATCAGCCTGTAACTTCCTCTGGCTGACTGATTATAAAGGATGTTTCATTAAAATCAGCCTGTAACTTCCTCTGGCTGACTGATTATAAAGGATGTTCCATTAAAATCAGCCTGTAACTTCCTCTGGCTGACTGATTATAAAGGATGTTCCATTAAAATCAGCCTGTAACTTCCTCTGGCTGACTGATTATAAAGGATGTTCCATTAAAATCAGCCTGTAACTTCCTCTGGCTGACTGATTATAAAGGATGTTCCATTAAAATCAGCCTGTAACTTCCTCTGGCTGACTGATTATAAAGGATGTTCCATTAAAATCAGCCTGTAACTTCCTCTGGCTGACTGATTATAAAGGATGTTCCATTAAAATCAGCCTGTAACTTCCTCTGGCTGACTGATTATAAAGGATGTTCCATTAAATTCAGCATGTAACTTCCTCTGGCTGACTGATTATAAAGGATGTTCCATTAAAATCAGCCTGTAACTTCCTCTGGCTGACTGATTATAAAGGATGTTCCATTAAAATCAGCCTGTAACTTCCTCTGTCTGACTGATTATAAAGGATGTTCCATTAAAATCAGCCTGTAACTTCCTCTGGCTGACTGATTATAAAGGATGTTCCATTAAAATCAGCCTGTAACTTCCTCTGGCTGACTGATTATAAAGGATGTTCCATTAAAATCAGCCTGTAACTTCCTCTGGCTGACTGATTATAAAGGATGTTCCATTAAAATCAGCCTGTAACTTCCTCTGGCTGACTGATTATAAAGGATGTTCCATTAAAATCAGCCTGTAACTTCCTCTGGCTGACTGATTATAAAGGATGTTCCATTAAAATCAGCCTGTAACTTCCTCTGGCTGACTGATTATAAAGGATGTTCCATTAAAATCAGCCTGTAACTTCCTCTGGCTGACTGATTATAAAGGATGTTCCATTAAATTCAGCATGTAACTTCCTCTGGCTGACTGATTATAAAGGATGTTCCATTAAAATCAGCCTGTATCTTCCTCTGGCTGACTGATTATAAAGGACGTTCCATTAAAATCAGCCTGTAACTTCCTCTGGCTGACTGATTATAAAGGATGTTCCATTAAAATCAGCCTGTAACTTCCTCTGGCTGACTGATTATAAAGGACGTTCCATTAAAATCAGCCTGTAACTTCCTCTGTCTGACTGATTATATAGGATGTTCCATTAAAATCAGCCTGTAACTTTCCCTGGCTGACTGATTATAAAGGATGTTCCATTAAAATCAGCCTGTAACTTCCTCTGTCTGACTGATTATAAAGGATGTTCCATTAAAATCAGCCTGTAACTTCCTCTGGCTGACTGATTATAAAGGATGTTCCATTAAAATCAGCCTGTAACTTCCTCTGGCTGACTGATTATAAAGGATGTTTCATTAAAATCAGCCTGTAACTTCCTCTGGCTGACTGATTATAAAGGATGTTCCATTAAAATCAGCCTGTAACTTCCTCTGGCTGACTGATTATAAAGGATGTTTCATTAAAATCAGCCTGTAACTTCCTCTGTCTGACTGATTATAACGGATGTTTCGTTAAAATCAGCCTGTAACTTCCTCTGGCTGACTGATTATAAAAGATGTTCCATTAAAATCAGCCTGTAACTTCCTCTGGCTGACTGATTATAAAGGATGTTTCATTAAAATCAGCCTGTAACTTCCTCTGTCTGACTGATTATAAAGGATGTTTCATTAAAATCAGCCTGTAACTTCCTCTGTCTGACTGATTATAAAGGATGTTTCATTAAAATCAGCCTGTAACTTCCTCTGTCTGACTGATTATAAAGGATGTTTCATTAAAATCAGCCTGTAACTTCCTCTGTCTGACTGATTATAAAGGATGTTTCATTAAAATCAGCCTGTAACTTCCTCTGTCTGACTGATTATAAAGGATGTTTCATTAAAATCAGCCTGTAACTTCCTCTGTCTGACTGATTATAAAGGATGTTTCATTAAAATCAGCCTGTAACTTCCTCTGTCTGACTGATTATAAAGGATGTTTCATTAAAATCAGCCTGTAACTTCCTCTGTCTGACTGATTATAAAGGATGTTCCATTAAAATCAGCCTGTAACTTCCTCTGGCTGACTGATTATAAAGGATGTTTCATTAAAATCAGCCTGTAACTTCCTCTGTCTGACTGATTATAAAGGATGTTTCATTAAAATCAGCCTGTAACTTCCTCTGGCTGACTGATTATAAAGGACGTTCCATTAAAATCAGCCTGTAACTTCCTCTGTCTGACTGATTATAAAGGATGTTCCATTAAAATCAGCCTGTAACTTCCTCTGGCTGACTGATTATAAAGGACGTTCCATTAAAATCAGCCTGTAACTTCCTCTGGCTGACTGATTATAAAGGATGTTCCATTAAAATCAGCCTGTAACTTCCTCTGTCTGACTGATTATAAAGGATGTTTCATTAAAATCAGCCTGTAACTTCCTCTGTCTGACTGATTATAAAGGATGTTTCATTAAAATCAGCCTGTAACTTCCTCTGTCTGACTGATTATAAAGGATGTTTCATTAAAATCAGCCTGTAACTTCCTCTGTCTGACTGATTATAAAGGATGTTCCATTAAAATCAGCCTGTAACTTCCTCTGGCTGACTGATTATAAAGGATGTTTCATTAAAATCAGCCTGTAACTTCCTCTGTCTGACTGATTATAAAGGATGTTTCATTAAAATCAGTCTGTAACTTCCTCTGTCTGACTGATTATAAAGGATGTTCCATTAAAATCAGCCTGTAACTTCCTCTGTCTGACTGATTATAAAGGATGTTTCATTAAAATCAGCCTGTAACTTCCTCTGGCTGGCTGATTATAAAGGATGTTCCATTAACATCAGCCTGTAACTTCCTCTGTCTGACTGATTATAAAGGATGTTCCATTAAAATCAGCCTGTAACTTCCTCTGTCTGACTGATTATAAAGGATGTTTCATTAAAATCAGCCTGTAACTTCCTCTGGCTGACTGATTATAAAGGATGTTCCATTAAAATCAGCCTGTAACTTCCTCTGTCTGACTGATTATAAAGGATGTTCCATTAAAATCAGCCTGTAACTTCCTCTGTCTGACTGATTATAAAGGACGTTCCATTAAAATCAGCCTGTAACTTCCTCTGGCTGACTGATTATAAAGGATGTTCCATTAAAATCAGCCTGTAACTTCCTCTGTCTGACTGATTATAAAGGATGTTCCATTAAAATCAGCCTTTATCTTTCTCCGGCTGACTGATTATAAAGGACGTTCCATTAAAATCAGCCTGTAACTTCCTCTGGCTGACTGATTATAAAGGATGTTCCATTAAAATCAGCCTGTAACTTCCTCTGGCTGACTGATTATAAAGGATGTTTCATTAAAATCAACCTGTAACTTCCTCTGTCTGACTGATTATAAAGGATGTTTCATTAAAATCAGCCTGTAACTTCCTCTGTCTGACTTATTATAAAGGATGTTCCATTAAAATCAGCCTGTAACTTCCTCTGGCTGACTGATTATAAAGGATGTTCCATTAAAATCAGCCTGTAACTTCCTCTGTCTGACTGATTATAAAGGACGTTCCATTAAAATCAGCCTGTAACTTCCTCTGTCTGACTGATTATAAAGGATGTTCCATTAAAATCAGCCTGTAACTTCCTCTGTCTGACTGATTATAAAGGACGTTCCATTAAAATCATTCTGTAACTTCCTCTGGCTGACTGATTATAAAGGATGTTCCATTAAAATCAACCTGTAACTTCCTCTGTCTGACTGATTATAAAGGATGTTCCATTAAAATCAGCCTGTATCTTTCTCTGGCTGACTGATTATAAAGGACGTTCCATTAAAATCAGCCTGTAACTTCCTCTGGCTGACTGATTATAAAGGATGTTCCATTAAAATCAGCCTGTAACTTCCTCTGGCTGACTGATTATAAAGGATGTTTCATTAAAATCAGCCTGTAACTTCCTCTGGCTGACTGATTATAAAGGACGTTCTATTAAAATCAGCCTGTAACTTCCTCTGGCTGACTGATTATAAAGGATGTTCCATTAAAATCAGCCTGTAACTTCCTCTGGCTGACTGATTATAAAGGACGTTCCATTAAAATCAGCCTGTAACTTCCTCTGACTGACTGATTATATAGGATGTTCCATTAAAATCAGCCTGTAACTTTCCCTGGCTGACTGATTATAAAGGATGTTCCATTAAAATCAGCCTGTAACTTCCTCTGTCTGACTGATTATAAAGGATGTTCCATTAAAATCAGCCTGTATCTTCCTCTGTCTGACTGATTATAAAGGATGTTTCATTAAAATCAGCCTGTAACTTCCTCTGGCTGACTGATTATAAAGGATGTTCCATTAAAATCAGCCTGTAACTTCCTCTGTCTGACTGATTATAAAGGATGTTCCATTAAAATCAGCCTGTAACTTCCTCTGGCTGACTGATTATAAAGGATGTTTCATTAAAATCAGCCTGTAACTTCCTCTGTCTGACTGATTATAAAGGATGTTTCATTAAAATCAGTCTGTAACTTCCTCTGTCTGACTGATTATAAAGGATGTTCCATTAAAATCAGCCTGTAACTTCCTCTGTCTGACTGATTATAAAGGATGTTTCATTAAAATCAGCCTGTAACTTCCTCTGGCTGGCTGATTATAAAGGATGTTCCATTAACATCAGCCTGTAACTTCCTCTGTCTGACTGATTATAAAGGATGTTCCATTAAAATCAGCCTGTAACTTCCTCTGTCTGACTGATTATAAAGGATGTTTCATTAAAATCAGCCTGTAACTTCCTCTGGCTGACTGATTATAAAGGATGTTCCATTAAAATCAGCCTGTAACTTCCTCTGTCTGACTGATTATAAAGGATGTTCCATTAAAATCAGCCTGTAACTTCCTCTGTCTGACTGATTATAAAGGACGTTCCATTAAAATCAGCCTGTAACTTCCTCTGGCTGACTGATTATAAAGGATGTTCCATTAAAATCAGCCTGTAACTTCCTCTGTCTGACTGATTATAAAGGATGTTCCATTAAAATCAGCCTGTATCTTTCTCTGGCTGACTGATTATAAAGGACGTTCCATTAAAATCAGCCTGTAACTTCCTCTGGCTGACTGATTATAAAGGATGTTCCATTAAAATCAGCCTGTAACTTCCTCTGGCTGACTGATTATAAAGGATGTTTCATTAAAATCAGCCTGTAACTTCCTCTGGCTGACTGATTATAAAGGACGTTCCATTAAAATCAGCCTGTAATTTCCTCTGGCTGACTGATTATAAAGGACGTTCCATTAAAATCAGCCTGTAACTTCCTCTGGCTGACTGATTATAAAGGATGTTTCATTAAAATCAGCCTGTAACTTCCTCTGGCTGGCTGATTATAAAGGATGTTCCATTAACATCAGCCTGTAACTTCCTCTGTCTGACTGATTATAAAGGATGTTCCATTAAAATCAGCCTGTAACTTCCTCTGTCTGACTGATTATAAAGGATGTTTCATTAAAATCAGCCTGTAACTTCCTCTGGCTGACTGATTATAAAGGATGTTCCATTAAAATCAGCCTGTAACTTCCTCTGTCTGACTGATTATAAAGGATGTTCCATTAAAATCAGCCTGTAACTTCCTCTGTCTGACTGATTATAAAGGACGTTCCATTAAAATCAGCCTGTAACTTCCTCTGGCTGACTGATTATAAAGGATGTTCCATTAAAATCAGCCTGTAACTTCCTCTGTCTGACTGATTATAAAGGATGTTCCATTAAAATCAGCCTGTATCTTTCTCTGGCTGACTGATTATAAAGGACGTTCCATTAAAATCAGCCTGTAACTTCCTCTGGCTGACTGATTATAAAGGATGTTCCATTAAAATCAGCCTGTAACTTCCTCTGGCTGACTGATTATAAAGGATGTTTCATTAAAATCAGCCTGTAACTTCCTCTGGCTGACTGATTATAAAGGACGTTCTATTAAAATCAGCCTGTAACTTCCTCTGGCTGACTGATTATAAAGGATGTTCCATTAAAATCAGCCTGTAACTTCCTCTGGCTGACTGATTATAAAGGACGTTCCATTAAAATCAGCCTGTAACTTCCTCTGACTGACTGATTATATAGGATGTTCCATTAAAATCAGCCTGTAACTTTCCCTGGCTGACTGATTATAAAGGATGTTCCATTAAAATCAGCCTGTAACTTCCTCTGTCTGACTGATTATAAAGGATGTTCCATTAAAATCAGCCTGTAACTTCCTCTGGCTGACTGATTATAAAGGATGTTCCATTAAAATCAGCCTGTAACTTCCTCTGGCTGACTGATTATAAAGGATGTTTCATTAAAATCAGCCTGTAACTTCCTCTGGCTGACTGATTATAAAGGATGTTCCATTAAAATCAGCCTGTAACTTCCTCTGGCTGACTGATTATAAAGGACGTTCCATTAAAATCAGCCTGTAATTTCCTCTGGCTGACTGATTATAAAGGACGTTCCATTAAAATCAGCCTGTAACTTCCTCTGGCTGACTGATTATAAAGGATGTTTCATTAAAATCAGCCTGTAACTTCCTCTGGCTGACTGATTATAAAGGACGTTCCATTAAAATCAGCCTGTAACTTCCTCTGGCTGACTGATTATAAAGGATGTTTCATTAAAATCAGCCTGTAACTTCCTCTGGCTGACTGATTATAAAGGATGTTCCATTAAAATCAGCCTGTAACGTCCTCTGGCTGACTGATTATAAAGGATGTTCCATTAAAATCAGCCTGTAACTTCCTCTGTCTGACTGATTATAAAGGATGTTTCATTAAAATCAGCCTGTAACTTCCTCTGGCTGACTGATTATAAAGGACGTTCCATTAAAATCAGCCTGTAACTTCCTCTGTCTGACTGATTATAAAGGATGTTCCATTAAAATCAGCCTGTAACTTCCTCTGGCTGACTGAGTATAAAGGACGTTTCATTAAAATCAGCCTGTAACTTCCTCTGGCTGACTGATTATAAAGGATGTTCCATTAAAATCAGCCTGTAACTTCCTCTGGCTGACTGATTATAAAGGATGTTTCATTAAAATCAGCCTGTAACTTCCTCTGGCTGACTGATTATAAAGGACGTTCCATTAAAATCAGCCTGTAACTTCCTCTGTCTGACTGATTATAAAGGATGTTCCATTAAAATCAGCCTGTAACTTCCTCTGGCTGACTGATTATAAAGGATGTTCCATTAAAATCAGCCTGTAACATCCTCTGTCTGACTGATTATATAGGATGTTCCATTAAAATCAGCCTGTAACTTCCCCTGGCTGACTGATTATAAAGGATGTTCCATTAAAATCAGCCTGTAACTTCCTCTGTCTGACTGATTATAAAGGATGTTCCATTAAAATCAGCCTGTAACTTCCTCTGTCTGACTGATTATAAAGGATGTTCCATTAAAATCAGCCTGTAACTTCCTCTGGCTGACTGATTATAAAGGATGTTTCATTAAAATCAGCCTGTAACTTCCTCTGGCTGACTGATTATAAAGGATGTTCCATTAAAATCAGCCTGTAACTTCCTCTGGCTGACTGATTATAAAGGATGTTCCATTAAAATCAGCCTGTAACTTCCTCTGTCTGACTGATTATAAAGGATGTTCCATTAAAATTAGCCTGTAACTTCCTCTGTCTGACTGATTATAAAGGATGTTCCATTAAAATCAGCCTGTAACTTCCTCTGTCTGACTGATTATAAAGGATGTTCCATTAAAATCAGCCTGTAACTTCCTCTGGCTGACTGATTATAAAAGATGTTCCATTAAAATCAGCCTGTAACTTCCTCTGGCTGACTGATTATAAAGGATGTTCCATTAAAATCAGCCTGTAACTTCCTCTGTCTGACTGATTATAAAGGATGTTCCATTAAAATCAGCCTGTAACTTCCTCTGGCTGACTGATTATAAAGGATGTTTCATTAAAATCAGCCTGTAACTTCCTCTGGCTGACTGATTATAAAGGATGTTCCATTAAAATCAGCCTGTAACTTCCTCTGGCTGACTGATTATAAAGGATGTTCCATTAAAATCAGCCTGTAACTTCCTCTGGCTGACTGATTATAAAGGATGTTTCATTAAAATCAGCCTGTAACTTCCTCTGGCTGACTGATTATAAAGGATGTTCCATTAAAATCAGCCTGTAACTTCCTCTGGCTGACTGATTATAAAGGATGTTCCATTAAAATCAGCCTGTAACTTCCTCTGGCTGACTGATTATAAAGGATGTTCCATTAAAATCAGCCTGTAACTTCCTCTGGCTGACTGATTATAAAGGATGTTCCATTAAAATCAGCCTGTAACTTCCTCTGGCTGACTGATTATAAAGGATGTTCCATTAAAATCAGCCTGTAACTTCCTCTGGCTGACTGATTATAAAGGATGTTCCATTAAAATCAGCCTGTAACTTCCTCTGGCTGACTGATTATAAAGGATGTTCCATTAAATTCAGCATGTAACTTCCTCTGGCTGACTGATTATAAAGGATGTTCCATTAAAATCAGCCTGTAACTTCCTCTGGCTGACTGATTATAAAGGATGTTCCATTAAAATCAGCCTGTAACTTCCTCTGTCTGACTGATTATAAAGGATGTTCCATTAAAATCAGCCTGTAACTTCCTCTGGCTGACTGATTATAAAGGATGTTCCATTAAAATCAGCCTGTAACTTCCTCTGGCTGACTGATTATAAAGGATGTTCCATTAAAATCAGCCTGTAACTTCCTCTGGCTGACTGATTATAAAGGATGTTCCATTAAAATCAGCCTGTAACTTCCTCTGGCTGACTGATTATAAAGGATGTTCCATTAAAATCAGCCTGTAACTTCCTCTGGCTGACTGATTATAAAGGATGTTCCATTAAAATCAGCCTGTAACTTCCTCTGGCTGACTGATTATAAAGGATGTTCCATTAAAATCAGCCTGTAACTTCCTCTGGCTGACTGATTATAAAGGATGTTCCATTAAATTCAGCATGTAACTTCCTCTGGCTGACTGATTATAAAGGATGTTCCATTAAAATCAGCCTGTATCTTCCTCTGGCTGACTGATTATAAAGGACGTTCCATTAAAATCAGCCTGTAACTTCCTCTGGCTGACTGATTATAAAGGATGTTCCATTAAAATCAGCCTGTAACTTCCTCTGGCTGACTGATTATAAAGGACGTTCCATTAAAATCAGCCTGTAACTTCCTCTGTCTGACTGATTATATAGGATGTTCCATTAAAATCAGCCTGTAACTTTCCCTGGCTGACTGATTATAAAGGATGTTCCATTAAAATCAGCCTGTAACTTCCTCTGTCTGACTGATTATAAAGGATGTTCCATTAAAATCAGCCTGTAACTTCCTCTGGCTGACTGATTATAAAGGATGTTCCATTAAAATCAGCCTGTAACTTCCTCTGGCTGACTGATTATAAAGGATGTTTCATTAAAATCAGCCTGTAACTTCCTCTGGCTGACTGATTATAAAGGATGTTCCATTAAAATCAGCCTGTAACTTCCTCTGGCTGACTGATTATAAAGGATGTTTCATTAAAATCAGCCTGTAACTTCCTCTGGCTGACTGATTATAAAGGATGTTCCATTAAAATCAGCCTGTAACTTCCTCTGGCTGACTGATTATAAAGGATGTTTCATTAAAATCAGCCTGTAACTTCCTCTGTCTGACTGATTATAACGGATGTTTCGTTAAAATCAGCCTGTAACTTCCTCTGGCTGACTGATTATAAAAGATGTTCCATTAAAATCAGCCTGTAACTTCCTCTGGCTGACTGATTATAAAGGATGTTTCATTAAAATCAGCCTGTAACTTCCTCTGTCTGACTGATTATAAAGGATGTTTCATTAAAATCAGCCTGTAACTTCCTCTGTCTGACTGATTATAAAGGATGTTTCATTAAAATCAGCCTGTAACTTCCTCTGTCTGACTGATTATAAAGGATGTTTCATTAAAATCAGCCTGTAACTTCCTCTGTCTGACTGATTATAAAGGATGTTTCATTAAAATCAGCCTGTAACTTCCTCTGTCTGACTGATTATAAAGGATGTTTCATTAAAATCAGCCTGTAACTTCCTCTGTCTGACTGATTATAAAGGATGTTTCATTAAAATCAGCCTGTAACTTCCTCTGTCTGACTGATTATAAAGGATGTTTCATTAAAATCAGCCTGTAACTTCCTCTGTCTGACTGATTATAAAGGATGTTCCATTAAAATCAGCCTGTAACTTCCTCTGGCTGACTGATTATAAAGGATGTTTCATTAAAATCAGCCTGTAACTTCCTCTGTCTGACTGATTATAAAGGATGTTTCATTAAAATCAGTCTGTAACTTCCTCTGTCTGACTGATTATAAAGGATGTTCCATTAAAATCAGCCTGTAACTTCCTCTGTCTGACTGATTATAAAGGATGTTCCATTAACATCAGCCTGTAACTTCCTCTGGCTGGCTGATTATAAAGGATGTTCCATTAACATCAGCCTGTAACTTCCTCTGTCTGACTGATTATAAAGGATGTTCCATTAAAATCAGCCTGTAATTCCTCTGTCTGACTGATTATAAAGGATGTTTCATTAAAATCAGCCTGTAACTTCCTCTGGCTGACTGATTATAAAGGATGTTCCATTAAAATCAGCCTGTAACTTCCTCTGGCTGACTGATTATAAAGGATGTTCCATTAAAATCAGCCTGTAACTTCCTCTGTCTGACTGATTATAAAGGACGTTCCATTAAAATCAGCCTGTAACTTCCTCTGGCTGACTGATTATAAAGGATGTTCCATTAAAATCAGCCTGTAACTTCCTCTGGCTGACTGATTATAAAGGATGTTCCATTAAAATCAGCCTGTAACTTCCTCTGTCTGACTGATTATAAAGGATGTTCCATTAAAATCAGCCTGTAACTTCCTCTGTCTGACTGATTATAAAGGATGTTCCATTAAAATCAGCCTGTAACTTCCTCTGTCTGACTGATTATAAAGGATGTTCCATTAAAATCAGCCTGTAACTTCCTCTGGCTGACTGATTATAAAAGATGTTCCATTAAAATCAGCCTGTAACTTCCTCTGGCTGACTGATTATAAAGGATGTTCCATTAAAATCAGCCTGTAACTTCCTCTGTCTGACTGATTATAAAGGATGTTCCATTAAAATCAGCATGTAACTTCCTCTGGCTGACTGATTATAAAGGATATTTCATTAAAATCAGCCTGTAAATTCCTCTGGCTGACTGATTATAAAGGATGTTCCATTAAAATCAGCCTGTAACTTCCTCTGGCTGACTGATTATAAAGGATGTTCCATTAAAATCAGCCTGTAACTTCCTCTGTCTGACTGATTATAAAGGATGTTTCATTAAAATCAGCCTGTAACTTCCTCTGTCTGACTGATTATAAAGGATGTTTCATTAAAATCAGCCTGTAACTTCCTCTGTCTGACTGATTATAAAGGATGTTCCATTAAAATCAGCCTGTAACTTCCTCTGGCTGACTGATTATAAAGGATGTTTCATTAAAATCAGCCTGTAACTTCCTCTGTCTGACTGATTATAAAGGATGTTTCATTAAAATCAGTCTGTAACTTCCTCTGTCTGACTGATTATAAAGGATGTTCCATTAAAATCAGCCTGTAACTTCCTCTGTCTGACTGATTATAAAGGATGTTCCATTAACATCAGCCTGTAACTTCCTCTGGCTGGCTGATTATAAAGGATGTTCCATTAACATCAGCCTGTAACTTCCTCTGTCTGACTGATTATAAAGGATGTTCCATTAAAATCAGCCTGTAATTCCTCTGTCTGACTGATTATAAAGGATGTTTCATTAAAATCAGCCTGTAACTTCCTCTGGCTGACTGATTATAAAGGATGTTCCATTAAAATCAGCCTGTAACTTCCTCTGGCTGACTGATTATAAAGGATGTTCCATTAAAATCAGCCTGTAACTTCCTCTGTCTGACTGATTATAAAGGACGTTCCATTAAAATCAGCCTGTAACTTCCTCTGGCTGACTGATTATAAAGGATGTTCCATTAAAATCAGCCTGTAACTTCCTCTGGCTGACTGATTATAAAGGATGTTCCATTAAAATCAGCCTGTAACTTCCTCTGTCTGACTGATTATAAAGGATGTTCCATTAAAATCAGCCTGTAACTTCCTCTGTCTGACTGATTATAAAGGATGTTCCATTAAAATCAGCCTGTAACTTCCTCTGTCTGACTGATTATAAAGGATGTTCCATTAAAATCAGCCTGTAACTTCCTCTGGCTGACTGATTATAAAAGATGTTCCATTAAAATCAGCCTGTAACTTCCTCTGGCTGACTGATTATAAAGGATGTTCCATTAAAATCAGCCTGTAACTTCCTCTGGCTGACTGATTATAAAGGATGTTTCATTAAAATCAGCCTGTAACTTCCTCTGGCTGACTGATTATAAAGGATGTTCCATTAAAATCAGCCTGTAACTTCCTCTGGCTGACTGATTATAAAGGATGTTCCATTAAAATCAGCCTGTAACTTCCTCTGGCTGACTGATTATAAAGGATGTTCCATTAAAATCAGCCTGTAACTTCCTCTGGCTGACTGATTATAAAGGATGTTCCATTAAAATCAGCCTGTAACTTCCTCTGGCTGACTGATTATAAAGGATGTTCCATTAAAATCAGCCTGTAACTTCCTCTGTCTGACTGATTATAAAGGATGTTCCATTAACATCAGCCTGTAACTTCCTCTGGCTGGCTGATTATAAAGGATGTTCCATTAACATCAGCCTGTAACTTCCTCTGTCTGACTGATTATAAAGGATGTTCCATTAAAATCAGCCTGTAATTCCTCTGTCTGACTGATTATAAAGGATGTTTCATTAAAATCAGCCTGTAACTTCCTCTGGCTGACTGATTATAAAGGATGTTCCATTAAAATCAGCCTGTAACTTCCTCTGGCTGACTGATTATAAAGGATGTTCCATTAAAATCAGCCTGTAACTTCCTCTGTCTGACTGATTATAAAGGACGTTCCATTAAAATCAGCCTGTAACTTCCTCTGGCTGACTGATTATAAAGGATGTTCCATTAAAATCAGCCTGTAACTTCCTCTGGCTGACTGATTATAAAGGATGTTCCATTAAAATCAGCCTGTAACTTCCTCTGTCTGACTGATTATAAAGGATGTTCCATTAAAATCAGCCTGTAACTTCCTCTGTCTGACTGATTATAAAGGATGTTCCATTAAAATCAGCCTGTAACTTCCTCTGTCTGACTGATTATAAAGGATGTTCCATTAAAATCAGCCTGTAACTTCCTCTGGCTGACTGATTATAAAAGATGTTCCATTAAAATCAGCCTGTAACTTCCTCTGGCTGACTGATTATAAAGGATGTTCCATTAAAATCAGCCTGTAACTTCCTCTGGCTGACTGATTATAAAGGATGTTTCATTAAAATCAGCCTGTAACTTCCTCTGGCTGACTGATTATAAAGGATGTTCCATTAAAATCAGCCTGTAACTTCCTCTGGCTGACTGATTATAAAGGATGTTCCATTAAAATCAGCCTGTAACTTCCTCTGGCTGACTGATTATAAAGGATGTTCCATTAAAATCAGCCTGTAACTTCCTCTGGCTGACTGATTATAAAGGATGTTCCATTAAAATCAGCCTGTAACTTCCTCTGGCTGACTGATTATAAAGGATGTTCCATTAAAATCAGCCTGTAACTTCCTCTGGCTGACTGATTATAAAGGATGTTCCATTAAAATCAGCCTGTAACTTCCTCTGGCTGACTGATTATAAAGGATGTTCCATTAAATTCAGCATGTAACTTCCTCTGGCTGACTGATTATAAAGGATGTTCCATTAAAATCAGCCTGTAACTTCCTCTGGCTGACTGATTATAAAGGATGTTCCATTAAAATCAGCCTGTAACTTCCTCTGTCTGACTGATTATAAAGGATGTTCCATTAAAATCAGCCTGTAACTTCCTCTGGCTGACTGATTATAAAGGATGTTCCATTAAAATCAGCCTGTAACTTCCTCTGGCTGACTGATTATAAAGGATGTTCCATTAAAATCAGCCTGTAACTTCCTCTGGCTGACTGATTATAAAGGATGTTCCATTAAAATCAGCCTGTAACTTCCTCTGTCTGACTGATTATAAAGGATGTTCCATTAAAATCAGCCTGTAACTTCCTCTGTCTGACTGATTATAAAGGATGTTTCATTAAAATCAGCCTGTAACTTCCTCTGGCTGACTGATTATAAAGGATGTTCCATTAAAATCAGCCTGTAACTTCCTCTGGCTGACTGATTATAAAGGATGTTCCATTAAAATCAGCCTGTAACTTCCTCTGTCTGACTGATTATAAAGGATGTTCCATTAAAATCAGCCTGTATCTTCCTCTGGCTGACTGATTATAAAGGATGTTCCATTAAAATCAGCCTGTATCTTCCTCTGGCTGACTGATTATAAAGGACGTTCCATTAAAATCAGCCTGTAACTTCCTCTGGCTGACTGATTATAAAGGATGTTCCATTAAAATCAGCCTGTAACTTCCTCTGGCTGACTGATTATAAAGGACGTTCCATTAAAATCAGCCTGTAACTTCCTCTGTCTGACTGATTATATAGGATGTTCCATTAAAATCAGCCTGTAACTTTCCCTGGCTGACTGATTATAAAGGATGTTCCATTAAAATCAGCCTGTAACTTCCTCTGTCTGACTGATTATAAAGGATGTTCCATTAAAATCAGCCTGTAACTTCCTCTGGCTGACTGATTATAAAGGATGTTCCATTAAAATCAGCCTGTAACTTCCTCTGGCTGACTGATTATAAAGGATGTTTCATTAAAATCAGCCTGTAACTTCCTCTGGCTGACTGATTATAAAGGATGTTCCATTAAAATCAGCCTGTAACTTCCTCTGGCTGACTGATTATAAAGGATGTTTCATTAAAATCAGCCTGTAACTTCCTCTGTCTGACTGATTATAACGGATGTTTCGTTAAAATCAGCCTGTAACTTCCTCTGGCTGACTGATTATAAAAGATGTTCCATTAAAATCAGCCTGTAACTTCCTCTGGCTGACTGATTATAAAGGATGTTTCATTAAAATCAGCCTGTAACTTCCTCTGTCTGACTGATTATAAAGGATGTTTCATTAAAATCAGCCTGTAACTTCCTCTGTCTGACTGATTATAAAGGATGTTTCATTAAAATCAGCCTGTAACTTCCTCTGTCTGACTGATTATAAAGGATGTTTCATTAAAATCAGCCTGTAACTTCCTCTGTCTGACTGATTATAAAGGATGTTTCATTAAAATCAGCCTGTAACTTCCTCTGTCTGACTGATTATAAAGGATGTTTCATTAAAATCAGCCTGTAACTTCCTCTGTCTGACTGATTATAAAGGATGTTTCATTAAAATCAGCCTGTAACTTCCTCTGTCTGACTGATTATAAAGGATGTTTCATTAAAATCAGCCTGTAACTTCCTCTGTCTGACTGATTATAAAGGATGTTCCATTAAAATCAGCCTGTAACTTCCTCTGGCTGACTGATTATAAAGGATGTTTCATTAAAATCAGCCTGTAACTTCCTCTGTCTGACTGATTATAAAGGATGTTTCATTAAAATCAGTCTGTAACTTCCTCTGTCTGACTGATTATAAAGGATGTTCCATTAAAATCAGCCTGTAACTTCCTCTGTCTGACTGATTATAAAGGATGTTTCATTAAAATCAGCCTGTAACTTCCTCTGGCTGGCTGATTATAAAGGATGTTCCATTAACATCAGCCTGTAACTTCCTCTGTCTGACTGATTATAAAGGATGTTCCATTAAAATCAGCCTGTAATTCCTCTGTCTGACTGATTATAAAGGATGTTTCATTAAAATCAGCCTGTAACTTCCTCTGGCTGACTGATTATAAAGGATGTTCCATTAAAATCAGCCTGTAACTTCCTCTGGCTGACTGATTATAAAGGATGTTCCATTAAAATCAGCCTGTAACTTCCTCTGTCTGACTGATTATAAAGGACGTTCCATTAAAATCAGCCTGTAACTTCCTCTGGCTGACTGATTATAAAGGATGTTCCATTAAAATCAGCCTGTATCTTTCTCTGGCTGACTGATTATAAAGGACGTTCCATTAAAATCAGCCTGTATCTTCCTCTGGCTGACTGATTATAAAGGACGTTCCATTAAAATCAGCCTGTAACTTCCTCTGGCTGACTGATTATAAAGGATGTTCCATTAAAATCAGCCTGTAACTTCCTCTGGCTGACTGATTATAAAGGACGTTCCATTAAAATCAGCCTGTAACTTCCTCTGTCTGACTGATTATATAGGATGTTCCATTAAAATCAGCCTGTAACTTTCCCTGGCTGACTGATTATAAAGGATGTTCCATTAAAATCAGCCTGTAACTTCCTCTGTCTGACTGATTATAAAGGATGTTCCATTAAAATCAGCCTGTAACTTCCTCTGTCTGACTGATTATAAAGGATGTTTCATTAAAATCAGCCTGTAACTTCCTCTGGCTGGCTGATTATAAAGGATGTTCCATTAACATCAGCCTGTAACTTCCTCTGTCTGACTGATTATAAAGGATGTTCCATTAAAATCAGCCTGTAATTCCTCTGTCTGACTGATTATAAAGGATGTTTCATTAAAATCAGCCTGTAACTTCCTCTGGCTGACTGATTATAAAGGATGTTCCATTAAAATCAGCCTGTAACTTCCTCTGGCTGACTGATTATAAAGGATGTTCCATTAAAATCAGCCTGTAACTTCCTCTGTCTGACTGATTATAAAGGACGTTCCATTAAAATCAGCCTGTAACTTCCTCTGGCTGACTGATTATAAAGGATGTTCCATTAAAATCAGCCTGTATCTTTCTCTGGCTGACTGATTATAAAGGACGTTCCATTAAAATCAGCCTGTATCTTCCTCTGGCTGACTGATTATAAAGGACGTTCCATTAAAATCAGCCTGTAACTTCCTCTGGCTGACTGATTATAAAGGATGTTCCATTAAAATCAGCCTGTAACTTCCTCTGGCTGACTGATTATAAAGGACGTTCCATTAAAATCAGCCTGTAACTTCCTCTGTCTGACTGATTATATAGGATGTTCCATTAAAATCAGCCTGTAACTTTCCCTGGCTGACTGATTATAAAGGATGTTCCATTAAAATCAGCCTGTAACTTCCTCTGTCTGACTGATTATAAAGGATGTTCCATTAAAATCAGCCTGTAACTTCCTCTGGCTGACTGATTATAAAGGATGTTCCATTAAAATCAGCCTGTAACTTCCTCTGGCTGACTGATTATAAAGGATGTTTCATTAAAATCAGCCTGTAACTTCCTCTGTCTGACTGATTATAACGGATGTTTCGTTAAAATCAGCCTGTAACTTCCTCTGGCTGACTGATTATAAAAGATGTTCCATTAAAATCAGCCTGTAACTTCCTCTGGCTGACTGATTATAAAGGATGTTTCATTAAAATCAGCCTGTAACTTCCTCTGTCTGACTGATTATAAAGGATGTTTCATTAAAATCAGCCTGTAACTTCCTCTGTCTGACTGATTATAAAGGATGTTTCATTAAAATCAGCCTGTAACTTCCTCTGGCTGACTGATTATAAAGGATGTTCCATTAAAATCAGCCTGTAACTTCCTCTGTCTGACTGATTATAAAGGATGTTCCATTAAAATCAGCCTGTATCTTTCTGTGGCTGACTGATTATAAAGGACGTTCCATTAAAATCAGCCTGTATCTTCCTCTGGCTGACTGATTATAAAGGACGTTCCATTAAAATCAGCCTGTAACTTCCTCTGGCTGACTGATTATAAAGGATGTTCCATTAAAATCAGCCTGTAACTTCCTCTGGCTGACTGATTATAAAGGACGTTCCATTAAAATCAGCCTGTAACTTCCTCTGGCTGACTGATTATAAAGGATGTTTCATTAAAATCAGCCTGTAACTTCCTCTGTCTGACTGATTATAACGGATGTTTCGTTAAAATCAGCCTGTAACTTCCTCTGGCTGACTGATTATAAAAGATGTTCCATTAAAATCAGCCTGTAACTTCCTCTGGCTGACTGATTATAAAGGACGTTCCATTAAAATCAGCCTGTAACTTCCTCTGTCTGACTGATTATATAGGATGTTCCATTAAAATCAGCCTGTAACTTTCCCTGGCTGACTGATTATAAAGGATGTTCCATTAAAATCAGCCTGTAACTTCCTCTGTCTGACTGATTATAAAGGATGTTCCATTAAAATCAGCCTGTAACTTCCTCTGGCTGACTGATTATAAAGGATGTTCCATTAAAATCAGCCTGTAACTTCCTCTGGCTGACTGATTATAAAGGATGTTTCATTAAAATCAGCCTGTAACTTCCTCTGTCTGACTGATTATAACGGATGTTTCGTTAAAATCAGCCTGTAACTTCCTCTGGCTGACTGATTATAAAAGATGTTCCATTAAAATCAGCCTGTAACTTCCTCTGGCTGACTGATTATAAAGGATGTTTCATTAAAATCAGCCTGTAACTTCCTCTGTCTGACTGATTATAAAGGATGTTTCATTAAAATCAGCCTGTAACTTCCTCTGTCTGACTGATTATAAAGGATGTTTCATTAAAATCAGCCTGTAACTTCCTCTGGCTGACTGATTATAAAGGATGTTCCATTAAAATCAGCCTGTAACTTCCTCTGTCTGACTGATTATAAAGGATGTTCCATTAAAATCAGCCTGTATCTTTCTGTGGCTGACTGATTATAAAGGACGTTCCATTAAAATCAGCCTGTATCTTCCTCTGGCTGACTGATTATAAAGGACGTTCCATTAAAATCAGCCTGTAACTTCCTCTGTCTGACTGATTATAACGGATGTTTCATTAAAATCAGCCTGTAACTTCCTCTGTCTGACTGATTATAACGGATGTTTCGTTAAAATCAGCCTGTAACTTCCTCTGGCTGACTGATTATAAAAGATGTTCCATTAAAATCAGCCTGTAACTTCCTCTGGCTGACTGATTATAAAGGATGTTTCATTAAAATCAGCCTGTAACTTCCTCTGTCTGACTGATTATAAAGGATGTTTCATTAAAATCAGCCTGTAACTTCCTCTGTCTGACTGATTATAAAGGATGTTTCATTAAAATCAGCCTGTAACTTCCTCTGGCTGACTGATTATAAAGGATGTTCCATTAAAATCAGCCTGTAACTTCCTCTGTCTGACTGATTATAAAGGATGTTCCATTAAAATCAGCCTGTATCTTTCTGTGGCTGACTGATTATAAAGGACGTTCCATTAAAATCAGCCTGTATCTTCCTCTGGCTGACTGATTATAAAGGACGTTCCATTAAAATCAGCCTGTAACTTCCTCTGGCTGACTGATTATAAAGGATGTTCCATTAAAATCAGCCTGTAACTTCCTCTGGCTGACTGATTATAAAGGACGTTCCATTAAAATCAGCCTGTAACTTCCTCTGGCTGACTGATTATAAAGGATGTTTCATTAAAATCAGCCTGTAACTTCCTCTGTCTGACTGATTATAACGGATGTTTCGTTAAAATCAGCCTGTAACTTCCTCTGGCTGACTGATTATAAAAGATGTTCCATTAAAATCAGCCTGTAACTTCCTCTGGCTGACTGATTATAAAGGACGTTCCATTAAAATCAGCCTGTAACTTCCTCTGTCTGACTGATTATATAGGATGTTCCATTAAAATCAGCCTGTAACTTTCCCTGGCTGACTGATTATAAAGGATGTTCCATTAAAATCAGCCTGTAACTTCCTCTGTCTGACTGATTATAAAGGATGTTCCATTAAAATCAGCCTGTAACTTCCTCTGGCTGACTGATTATAACGGATGTTTCGTTAAAATCAGCCTGTAACTTCCTCTGGCTGACTGATTATAAAAGATGTTCCATTAAAATCAGCCTGTAACTTCCTCTGGCTGACTGATTATAAAGGATGTTTCATTAAAATCAGCCTGTAACTTCCTCTGTCTGACTGATTATAAAGGATGTTTCATTAAAATCAGCCTGTAACTTCCTCTGTCTGACTGATTATAAAGGATGTTTCATTAAAATCAGCCTGTAACTTCCTCTGTCTGACTGATTATAAAGGATGTTTCATTAAAATCAGCCTGTAACTTCCTCTGTCTGACTGATTATAAAGGATGTTTCATTAAAATCAGCCTGTAACTTCCTCTGTCTGACTGATTATAAAGGATGTTTCATTAAAATCAGCCTGTAACTTCCTCTGTCTGACTGATTATAAAGGATGTTCCATGAAAATCAGCCTGTAACTTCCTCTGGCTGACTGATTATAAAGGATGTTCCATTAAAATCAGCCTGTAACTTCCTCTGGCTGACTGATTATAAAGGATGTTCCATTAAAATCAGCCTGTAACTTCCTCTGGCTGACTGATTATAAAGGATGTTCCATTAAATTCAGCATGTAACTTCCTCTGGCTGACTGATTATAAAGGATGTTCCATTAAAATCAGCCTGTATCTTCCTCTGGCTGACTGATTATAAAGGACGTTCCATTAAAATCAGCCTGTAACTTCCTCTGGCTGACTGATTATAAAGGATGTTCCATTAAAATCAGCCTGTAACTTCCTCTGGCTGACTGATTATAAAGGACGTTCCATTAAAATCAGCCTGTAACTTCCTCTGTCTGACTGATTATATAGGATGTTCCATT
The DNA here is from genome assembly GCF_045791955.1 of Oncorhynchus clarkii lewisi. NCBI lineage: Eukaryota > Metazoa > Chordata > Actinopteri > Salmoniformes > Salmonidae > Oncorhynchus > Oncorhynchus clarkii. The sequence goes on along the minus strand of NW_027258085.1, from coordinate 121,219 downwards.
AAAATCAGCCTGTAACTTTCCCTGGCTGACTGATTATAAAGGATGTTCCATTAAAATCAGCCTGTAACTTCCTCTGTCTGACTGATTATAAAGGATGTTCCATTAAAATCAGCCTGTAACTTCCTCTGGCTGACTGATTATAAAGGATGTTCCATTAAAATCAGCCTGTAACTTCCTCTGGCTGACTGATTATAAAGGATGTTTCATTAAAATCAGCCTGTAACTTCCTCTGGCTGACTGATTATAAAGGATGTTCCATTAAAATCAGCCTGTAACTTCCTCTGGCTGACTGATTATAAAGGATGTTTCATTAAAATCAGCCTGTAACTTCCTCTGTCTGACTGATTATAACGGATGTTTCGTTAAAATCAGCCTGTAACTTCCTCTGGCTGACTGATTATAAAAGATGTTCCATTAAAATCAGCCTGTAACTTCCTCTGGCTGACTGATTATAAAGGATGTTTCATTAAAATCAGCCTGTAACTTCCTCTGTCTGACTGATTATAAAGGATGTTTCATTAAAATCAGCCTGTAACTTCCTCTGTCTGACTGATTATAAAGGATGTTTCATTAAAATCAGCCTGTAACTTCCTCTGTCTGACTGATTATAAAGGATGTTTCATTAAAATCAGCCTGTAACTTCCTCTGTCTGACTGATTATAAAGGATGTTTCATTAAAATCAGCCTGTAACTTCCTCTGTCTGACTGATTATAAAGGATGTTTCATTAAAATCAGCCTGTAACTTCCTCTGTCTGACTGATTATAAAGGATGTTTCATTAAAATCAGCCTGTAACTTCCTCTGTCTGACTGATTATAAAGGATGTTTCATTAAAATCAGCCTGTAACTTCCTCTGTCTGACTGATTATAAAGGATGTTCCATTAAAATCAGCCTGTAACTTCCTCTGGCTGACTGATTATAAAGGATGTTTCATTAAAATCAGCCTGTAACTTCCTCTGTCTGACTGATTATAAAGGATGTTTCATTAAAATCAGCCTGTAACTTCCTCTGTCTGACTGATTATAAAGGATGTTTCATTAAAATCAGCCTGTAACTTCCTCTGTCTGACTGATTATAAAGGATGTTTCATTAAAATCAGCCTGTAACTTCCTCTGTCTGACTGATTATAAAGGATGTTTCATTAAAATCAGCCTGTAACTTCCTCTGTCTGACTGATTATAAAGGATGTTTCATTAAAATCAGCCTGTAACTTCCTCTGTCTGACTGATTATAAAGGATGTTCCATGAAAATCAGCCTGTAACTTCCTCTGGCTGACTGATTATAAAGGATGTTCCATTAAAATCAGCCTGTAACTTCCTCTGGCTGACTGATTATAAAGGATGTTCCATTAAAATCAGCCTGTAACTTCCTCTGGCTGACTGATTATAAAGGATGTTCCATTAAATTCAGCATGTAACTTCCTCTGGCTGACTGATTATAAAGGATGTTCCATTAAAATCAGCCTGTATCTTCCTCTGGCTGACTGATTATAAAGGACGTTCCATTAAAATCAGCCTGTAACTTCCTCTGGCTGACTGATTATAAAGGATGTTCCATTAAAATCAGCCTGTAACTTCCTCTGGCTGACTGATTATAAAGGACGTTCCATTAAAATCAGCCTGTAACTTCCTCTGTCTGACTGATTATATAGGATGTTCCATTAAAATCAGCCTGTAACTTTCCCTGGCTGACTGATTATAAAGGATGTTCCATTAAAATCAGCCTGTAACTTCCTCTGTCTGACTGATTATAAAGGATGTTCCATTAAAATCAGCCTGTAACTTCCTCTGGCTGACTGATTATAAAGGATGTTCCATTAAAATCAGCCTGTAACTTCCTCTGGCTGACTGATTATAAAGGATGTTTCATTAAAATCAGCCTGTAACTTCCTCTGGCTGACTGATTATAAAGGATGTTCCATTAAAATCAGCCTGTAACTTCCTCTGGCTGACTGATTATAAAGGATGTTTCATTAAAATCAGCCTGTAACTTCCTCTGTCTGACTGATTATAACGGATGTTTCGTTAAAATCAGCCTGTAACTTCCTCTGGCTGACTGATTATAAAAGATGTTCCATTAAAATCAGCCTGTAACTTCCTCTGGCTGACTGATTATAAAGGATGTTTCATTAAAATCAGCCTGTAACTTCCTCTGTCTGACTGATTATAAAGGATGTTTCATTAAAATCAGCCTGTAACTTCCTCTGTCTGACTGATTATAAAGGATGTTTCATTAAAATCAGCCTGTAACTTCCTCTGTCTGACTGATTATAAAGGATGTTTCATTAAAATCAGCCTGTAACTTCCTCTGTCTGACTGATTATAAAGGATGTTTCATTAAAATCAGCCTGTAACTTCCTCTGTCTGACTGATTATAAAGGATGTTTCATTAAAATCAGCCTGTAACTTCCTCTGTCTGACTGATTATAAAGGATGTTTCATTAAAATCAGCCTGTAACTTCCTCTGTCTGACTGATTATAAAGGATGTTTCATTAAAATCAGCCTGTAACTTCCTCTGTCTGACTGATTATAAAGGATGTTCCATTAAAATCAGCCTGTAACTTCCTCTGGCTGACTGATTATAAAGGATGTTTCATTAAAATCAGCCTGTAACTTCCTCTGTCTGACTGATTATAAAGGATGTTTCATTAAAATCAGTCTGTAACTTCCTCTGTCTGACTGATTATAAAGGATGTTCCATTAAAATCAGCCTGTAACTTCCTCTGTCTGACTGATTATAAAGGATGTTCCATTAACATCAGCCTGTAACTTCCTCTGGCTGGCTGATTATAAAGGATGTTCCATTAACATCAGCCTGTAACTTCCTCTGTCTGACTGATTATAAAGGATGTTCCATTAAAATCAGCCTGTAATTCCTCTGTCTGACTGATTATAAAGGATGTTTCATTAAAATCAGCCTGTAACTTCCTCTGGCTGACTGATTATAAAGGATGTTCCATTAAAATCAGCCTGTAACTTCCTCTGGCTGACTGATTATAAAGGATGTTCCATTAAAATCAGCCTGTAACTTCCTCTGTCTGACTGATTATAAAGGACGTTCCATTAAAATCAGCCTGTAACTTCCTCTGGCTGACTGATTATAAAGGATGTTCCATTAAAATCAGCCTGTAACTTCCTCTGGCTGACTGATTATAAAGGATGTTCCATTAAAATCAGCCTGTAACTTCCTCTGTCTGACTGATTATAAAGGATGTTCCATTAAAATCAGCCTGTAACTTCCTCTGTCTGACTGATTATAAAGGATGTTCCATTAAAATCAGCCTGTAACTTCCTCTGTCTGACTGATTATAAAGGATGTTCCATTAAAATCAGCCTGTAACTTCCTCTGGCTGACTGATTATAAAAGATGTTCCATTAAAATCAGCCTGTAACTTCCTCTGGCTGACTGATTATAAAGGATGTTCCATTAAAATCAGCCTGTAACTTCCTCTGTCTGACTGATTATAAAGGATGTTCCATTAAAATCAGCCTGTAACTTCCTCTGGCTGACTGATTATAAAGGATATTTCATTAAAATCAGCCTGTAACTTCCTCTGGCTGACTGATTATAAAGGATGTTCCATTAAAATCAGCCTGTAACTTCCTCTGGCTGACTGATTATAAAGGATGTTCCATTAAAATCAGCCTGTAACTTCCTCTGGCTGACTGATTATAAAGGATGTTTCATTAAAATCAGCCTGTAACTTCCTCTGGCTGACTGATTATAAAGGATGTTCCATTAAAATCAGCCTGTAACTTCCTCTGGCTGACTGATTATAAAGGATGTTCCATTAAAATCAGCCTGTAACTTCCTCTGGCTGACTGATTATAAAGGATGTTCCATTAAAATCAGCCTGTAACTTCCTCTGGCTGACTGATTATAAAGGATGTTCCATTAAAATCAGCCTGTAACTTCCTCTGGCTGACTGATTATAAAGGATGTTCCATTAAAATCAGCCTGTAACTTCCTCTGGCTGACTGATTATAAAGGATGTTCCATTAAAATCAGCCTGTAACTTCCTCTGGCTGACTGATTATAAAGGATGTTCCATTAAATTCAGCATGTAACTTCCTCTGGCTGACTGATTATAAAGGATGTTCCATTAAAATCAGCCTGTAACTTCCTCTGGCTGACTGATTATAAAGGATGTTCCATTAAAATCAGCCTGTAACTTCCTCTGTCTGACTGATTATAAAGGATGTTCCATTAAAATCAGCCTGTAACTTCCTCTGGCTGACTGATTATAAAGGATGTTCCATTAAAATCAGCCTGTAACTTCCTCTGGCTGACTGATTATAAAGGATGTTCCATTAAAATCAGCCTGTAACTTCCTCTGGCTGACTGATTATAAAGGATGTTCCATTAAAATCAGCCTGTAACTTCCTCTGTCTGACTGATTATAAAGGATGTTCCATTAAAATCAGCCTGTAACTTCCTCTGTCTGACTGATTATAAAGGATGTTTCATTAAAATCAGCCTGTAACTTCCTCTGGCTGACTGATTATAAAGGATGTTCCATTAAAATCAGCCTGTAACTTCCTCTGGCTGACTGATTATAAAGGATGTTCCATTAAAATCAGCCTGTAACTTCCTCTGTCTGACTGATTATAAAGGATGTTCCATTAAAATCAGCCTGTATCTTCCTCTGGCTGACTGATTATAAAGGATGTTCCATTAAAATCAGCCTGTATCTTCCTCTGGCTGACTGATTATAAAGGACGTTCCATTAAAATCAGCCTGTAACTTCCTCTGGCTGACTGATTATAAAGGATGTTCCATTAAAATCAGCCTGTAACTTCCTCTGGCTGACTGATTATAAAGGACGTTCCATTAAAATCAGCCTGTAACTTCCTCTGTCTGACTGATTATATAGGATGTTCCATTAAAATCAGCCTGTAACTTTCCCTGGCTGACTGATTATAAAGGATGTTCCATTAAAATCAGCCTGTAACTTCCTCTGTCTGACTGATTATAAAGGATGTTCCATTAAAATCAGCCTGTAACTTCCTCTGGCTGACTGATTATAAAGGATGTTCCATTAAAATCAGCCTGTAACTTCCTCTGGCTGACTGATTATAAAGGATGTTTCATTAAAATCAGCCTGTAACTTCCTCTGGCTGACTGATTATAAAGGATGTTCCATTAAAATCAGCCTGTAACTTCCTCTGGCTGACTGATTATAAAGGATGTTTCATTAAAATCAGCCTGTAACTTCCTCTGTCTGACTGATTATAACGGATGTTTCGTTAAAATCAGCCTGTAACTTCCTCTGGCTGACTGATTATAAAAGATGTTCCATTAAAATCAGCCTGTAACTTCCTCTGGCTGACTGATTATAAAGGATGTTTCATTAAAATCAGCCTGTAACTTCCTCTGTCTGACTGATTATAAAGGATGTTTCATTAAAATCAGCCTGTAACTTCCTCTGTCTGACTGATTATAAAGGATGTTTCATTAAAATCAGCCTGTAACTTCCTCTGTCTGACTGATTATAAAGGATGTTTCATTAAAATCAGCCTGTAACTTCCTCTGTCTGACTGATTATAAAGGATGTTTCATTAAAATCAGCCTGTAACTTCCTCTGTCTGACTGATTATAAAGGATGTTTCATTAAAATCAGCCTGTAACTTCCTCTGTCTGACTGATTATAAAGGATGTTTCATTAAAATCAGCCTGTAACTTCCTCTGTCTGACTGATTATAAAGGATGTTTCATTAAAATCAGCCTGTAACTTCCTCTGTCTGACTGATTATAAAGGATGTTCCATTAAAATCAGCCTGTAACTTCCTCTGGCTGACTGATTATAAAGGATGTTTCATTAAAATCAGCCTGTAACTTCCTCTGTCTGACTGATTATAAAGGATGTTTCATTAAAATCAGTCTGTAACTTCCTCTGTCTGACTGATTATAAAGGATGTTCCATTAAAATCAGCCTGTAACTTCCTCTGTCTGACTGATTATAAAGGATGTTTCATTAAAATCAGCCTGTAACTTCCTCTGGCTGGCTGATTATAAAGGATGTTCCATTAACATCAGCCTGTAACTTCCTCTGTCTGACTGATTATAAAGGATGTTCCATTAAAATCAGCCTGTAATTCCTCTGTCTGACTGATTATAAAGGATGTTTCATTAAAATCAGCCTGTAACTTCCTCTGGCTGACTGATTATAAAGGATGTTCCATTAAAATCAGCCTGTAACTTCCTCTGGCTGACTGATTATAAAGGATGTTCCATTAAAATCAGCCTGTAACTTCCTCTGTCTGACTGATTATAAAGGACGTTCCATTAAAATCAGCCTGTAACTTCCTCTGGCTGACTGATTATAAAGGATGTTCCATTAAAATCAGCCTGTATCTTTCTCTGGCTGACTGATTATAAAGGACGTTCCATTAAAATCAGCCTGTATCTTCCTCTGGCTGACTGATTATAAAGGACGTTCCATTAAAATCAGCCTGTAACTTCCTCTGGCTGACTGATTATAAAGGATGTTCCATTAAAATCAGCCTGTAACTTCCTCTGGCTGACTGATTATAAAGGACGTTCCATTAAAATCAGCCTGTAACTTCCTCTGTCTGACTGATTATATAGGATGTTCCATTAAAATCAGCCTGTAACTTTCCCTGGCTGACTGATTATAAAGGATGTTCCATTAAAATCAGCCTGTAACTTCCTCTGTCTGACTGATTATAAAGGATGTTCCATTAAAATCAGCCTGTAACTTCCTCTGTCTGACTGATTATAAAGGATGTTTCATTAAAATCAGCCTGTAACTTCCTCTGGCTGGCTGATTATAAAGGATGTTCCATTAACATCAGCCTGTAACTTCCTCTGTCTGACTGATTATAAAGGATGTTCCATTAAAATCAGCCTGTAATTCCTCTGTCTGACTGATTATAAAGGATGTTTCATTAAAATCAGCCTGTAACTTCCTCTGGCTGACTGATTATAAAGGATGTTCCATTAAAATCAGCCTGTAACTTCCTCTGGCTGACTGATTATAAAGGATGTTCCATTAAAATCAGCCTGTAACTTCCTCTGTCTGACTGATTATAAAGGACGTTCCATTAAAATCAGCCTGTAACTTCCTCTGGCTGACTGATTATAAAGGATGTTCCATTAAAATCAGCCTGTATCTTTCTCTGGCTGACTGATTATAAAGGACGTTCCATTAAAATCAGCCTGTATCTTCCTCTGGCTGACTGATTATAAAGGACGTTCCATTAAAATCAGCCTGTAACTTCCTCTGGCTGACTGATTATAAAGGATGTTCCATTAAAATCAGCCTGTAACTTCCTCTGGCTGACTGATTATAAAGGACGTTCCATTAAAATCAGCCTGTAACTTCCTCTGTCTGACTGATTATATAGGATGTTCCATTAAAATCAGCCTGTAACTTTCCCTGGCTGACTGATTATAAAGGATGTTCCATTAAAATCAGCCTGTAACTTCCTCTGTCTGACTGATTATAAAGGATGTTCCATTAAAATCAGCCTGTAACTTCCTCTGGCTGACTGATTATAAAGGATGTTCCATTAAAATCAGCCTGTAACTTCCTCTGGCTGACTGATTATAAAGGATGTTTCATTAAAATCAGCCTGTAACTTCCTCTGTCTGACTGATTATAACGGATGTTTCGTTAAAATCAGCTTGTAACTTCCTCTGGCTGACTGATTATAAAAGATGTTCCATTAAAATCAGCCTGTAACTTCCTCTGGCTGACTGATTATAAAGGATGTTTCATTAAAATCAGCCTGTAACTTCCTCTGTCTGACTGATTATAAAGGATGTTTCATTAAAATCAGCCTGTAACTTCCTCTGTCTGACTGATTATAAAGGATGTTTCATTAAAATCAGCCTGTAACTTCCTCTGGCTGACTGATTATAAAGGATGTTCCATTAAAATCAGCCTGTAACTTCCTCTGTCTGACTGATTATAAAGGATGTTCCATTAAAATCAGCCTGTATCTTTCTGTGGCTGACTGATTATAAAGGACGTTCCATTAAAATCAGCCTGTATCTTCCTCTGGCTGACTGATTATAAAGGACGTTCCATTAAAATCAGCCTGTAACTTCCTCTGGCTGACTGATTATAAAGGATGTTCCATTAAAATCAGCCTGTAACTTCCTCTGGCTGACTGATTATAAAGGACGTTCCATTAAAATCAGCCTGTAACTTCCTCTGGCTGACTGATTATAAAGGATGTTTCATTAAAATCAGCCTGTAACTTCCTCTGTCTGACTGATTATAACGGATGTTTCGTTAAAATCAGCCTGTAACTTCCTCTGGCTGACTGATTATAAAAGATGTTCCATTAAAATCAGCCTGTAACTTCCTCTGGCTGACTGATTATAAAGGATGTTTCATTAAAATCAGCCTGTAACTTCCTCTGTCTGACTGATTATAAAGGATGTTTCATTAAAATCAGCCTGTAACTTCCTCTGTCTGACTGATTATAAAGGATGTTTCATTAAAATCAGCCTGTAACTTCCTCTGTCTGACTGATTATAAAGGATGTTTCATTAAAATCAGCCTGTAACTTCCTCTGTCTGACTGATTATAAAGGATGTTTCATTAAAATCAGCCTGTAACTTCCTCTGTCTGACTGATTATAAAGGATGTTTCATTAAAATCAGCCTGTAACTTCCTCTGTCTGACTGATTATAAAGGATGTTCCATTAAAATCAGCCTGTAACTTCCTCTGTCTGACTGATTATAAAGGATGTTTCATTAAAATCAGCCTGTAACTTCCTCTGTCTGACTGATTATAAAGGATGTTTCATTAAAATTAGTCTGTAACTTCCTCTGTCTGACTGATTATAAAGGATGTTCCATTAAAATCAGCCTGTAACTTCCTCTGTCTGACTGATTATAAAGGATGTTTCATTAAAATCAGCCTGTAACTTCCTCTGGCTGGCTGATTATAAAGGATGTTCCATTAACATCAGCCTGTAACTTCCTCTGTCTGACTGATTATAAAGGATGTTCCATTAAAATCAGCCTGTAACTTCCTCTGTCTGACTGATTATAAAGGATGTTTCATTAAAATCAGCCTGTAACTTCCTCTGGCTGACTGATTATAAAGGATGTTCCATTAAAATCAGCCTGTAACTTCCTCTGGCTGACTGATTATAAAGGATGTTCCATTAAAATCAGCCTGTAACTTCCTCTGTCTGACTGATTATAAAGGACGTTCCATTAAAATCAGCCTGTAACTTCCTCTGGCTGACTGATTATAAAGGATGTTCCATTAAAATCAGCCTGTAACTTCCTCTGTCTGACTGATTATAAAGGATGTTCCATTAAAATCAGCCTGTAACTTCCTCTGGCTGACTGATTATAAAGGATGTTTCATTAAAATCAGCCTGTAACTTCCTCTGGCTGACTGATTATTAAGGACGTTCTATTAAAATCAGCCTGTAACTTCCTCTGGCTGACTGATTATAAAGGATGTTCCATTAAAATCAGCCTGTAACTTCCTCTGGCTGACTGATTATAAAGGACGTTCCATTAAAATCAGCCTGTAACTTCCTCTGGCTGACTGATTATAAAAGATGTTCCATTAAAATCAGCCTGTAACTTCCTCTGGCTGACTGATTATAAAGGATGTTCCATTAAAATCAGCCTGTAACTTCCTCTGGCTGACTGATTATAAAGGATGTTCCATTAAAATCAGCCTGTAACTTCCTCTGGCTGACTGATTATAAAGGATGTTTCATTAAAATCAGCCTGTAACTTCCTCTGGCTGACTGATTATAAAGGACGTTCTATTAAAATCAGCCTGTAACTTCCTCTGGCTGACTGATTATAAAGGATGTTCCATTAAAATCAGCCTGTAACTTCCTCTGGCTGACTGATTATAAAGGACGTTCCATTAAAATCAGCCTGTAACTTCCTCTGACTGACTGATTATATAGGATGTTCCATTAAAATCAGCCTGTAACTTTCCCTGGCTGACTGATTATAAAGGATGTTCCATTAAAATCAGCCTGTAACTTCCTCTGTCTGACTGATTATAAAGGATGTTCCATTAAAATCAGCCTGTAACTTCCTCTGGCTGACTGATTATAAAGGATGTTCCATTAAAATCAGCCTGTAACTTCCTCTGGCTGACTGATTATAAAGGATGTTTCATTAAAATCAGCCTGTAACTTCCTCTGTCTGACTGATTATAAAGGATGTTTCATTAAAATCAGCCTGTAACTTCCTCTGGCTGACTGATTATAAAGGATGTTCCATTAAAATCAGCCTGTAACTTCCTCTGGCTGACTGATTATAAAGGATGTTCCATTAAAATCAGCCTGTAACTTCCTCTGTCTGACTGATTATAAAGGACGTTCCATTAAAATCAGCCTGTAACTTCCTCTGGCTGACTGATTATAAAGGATGTTCCATTAAAATCAGCCTGTAACTTCCTCTGGCTGACTGATTATAAAGGATGTTCCATTAAAATCAGCCTGTAACTTCCTCTGTCTGACTGATTATAAAGGATGTTCCATTAAAATCAGCCTGTAACTTCCTCTGTCTGACTGATTATAAAGGATGTTCCATTAAAATCAGCCTGTAACTTCCTCTGTCTGACTGATTATAAAGGATGTTCCATTAAAATCAGCCTGTAACTTCCTCTGGCTGACTGATTATAAAAGATGTTCCATTAAAATCAGCCTGTAACTTCCTCTGGCTGACTGATTATAAAGGATGTTCCATTAAAATCAGCCTGTAACTTCCTCTGTCTGACTGATTATAAAGGATGTTCCATTAAAATCAGCCTGTAACTTCCTCTGGCTGACTGATTATAAAGGATATTTCATTAAAATCAGCCTGTAACTTCCTCTGGCTGACTGATTATAAAGGATGTTCCATTAAAATCAGCCTGTAACTTCCTCTGGCTGACTGATTATAAAGGATGTTCCATTAAAATCAGCCTGTAACTTCCTCTGGCTGACTGATTATAAAGGATGTTTCATTAAAATCAGCCTGTAACTTCCTCTGGCTGACTGATTATAAAGGATGTTCCATTAAAATCAGCCTGTAACTTCCTCTGGCTGACTGATTATAAAGGATGTTCCATTAAAATCAGCCTGTAACTTCCTCTGGCTGACTGATTATAAAGGATGTTCCATTAAAATCAGCCTGTAACTTCCTCTGGCTGACTGATTATAAAGGATGTTCCATTAAAATCAGCCTGTAACTTCCTCTGGCTGACTGATTATATAGGATGTTCCATTAAAATCAGCCTGTAACTTCCTCTGGCTGACTGATTATAAAGGATGTTCCATTAAAATCAGCCTGTAACTTCCTCTGGCTGACTGATTATAAAGGATGTTCCATTAAATTCAGCATGTAACTTCCTCTGGCTGACTGATTATAAAGGATGTTCCATTAAAATCAGCCTGTAACTTCCTCTGGCTGACTGATTATAAAGGATGTTCCATTAAAATCAGCCTGTAACTTCCTCTGTCTGACTGATTATAAAGGATGTTCCATTAAAATCAGCCTGTAACTTCCTCTGGCTGACTGATTATAAAGGATGTTCCATTAAAATCAGCCTGTAACTTCCTCTGGCTGACTGATTATAAAGGATGTTCCATTAAAATCAGCCTGTAACTTCCTCTGGCTGACTGATTATAAAGGATGTTCCATTAAAATCAGCCTGTAACTTCCTCTGTCTGACTGATTATAAAGGATGTTCCATTAAAATCAGCCTGTAACTTCCTCTGTCTGACTGATTATAAAGGATGTTTCATTAAAATCAGCCTGTAACTTCCTCTGGCTGACTGATTATAAAGGATGTTCCATTAAAATCAGCCTGTAACTTCCTCTGGCTGACTGATTATAAAGGATGTTCCATTAAAATCAGCCTGTAACTTCCTCTGTCTGACTGATTATAAAGGATGTTCCATTAAAATCAGCCTGTATCTTCCTCTGGCTGACTGATTATAAAGGATGTTCCATTAAAATCAGCCTGTATCTTCCTCTGGCTGACTGATTATAAAGGACGTTCCATTAAAATCAGCCTGTAACTTCCTCTGGCTGACTGATTATAAAGGATGTTCCATTAAAATCAGCCTGTAACTTCCTCTGGCTGACTGATTATAAAGGACGTTCCATTAAAATCAGCCTGTAACTTCCTCTGTCTGACTGATTATATAGGATGTTCCATTAAAATCAGCCTGTAACTTTCCCTGGCTGACTGATTATAAAGGATGTTCCATTAAAATCAGCCTGTAACTTCCTCTGTCTGACTGATTATAAAGGATGTTCCATTAAAATCAGCCTGTAACTTCCTCTGGCTGACTGATTATAAAGGATGTTCCATTAAAATCAGCCTGTAACTTCCTCTGGCTGACTGATTATAAAGGATGTTTCATTAAAATCAGCCTGTAACTTCCTCTGGCTGACTGATTATAAAGGATGTTCCATTAAAATCAGCCTGTAACTTCCTCTGGCTGACTGATTATAAAGGATGTTTCATTAAAATCAGCCTGTAACTTCCTCTGTCTGACTGATTATAACGGATGTTTCGTTAAAATCAGCCTGTAACTTCCTCTGGCTGACTGATTATAAAAGATGTTCCATTAAAATCAGCCTGTAACTTCCTCTGGCTGACTGATTATAAAGGATGTTTCATTAAAATCAGCCTGTAACTTCCTCTGTCTGACTGATTATAAAGGATGTTTCATTAAAATCAGCCTGTAACTTCCTCTGTCTGACTGATTATAAAGGATGTTTCATTAAAATCAGCCTGTAACTTCCTCTGTCTGACTGATTATAAAGGATGTTTCATTAAAATCAGCCTGTAACTTCCTCTGTCTGACTGATTATAAAGGATGTTTCATTAAAATCAGCCTGTAACTTCCTCTGTCTGACTGATTATAAAGGATGTTTCATTAAAATCAGCCTGTAACTTCCTCTGTCTGACTGATTATAAAGGATGTTTCATTAAAATCAGCCTGTAACTTCCTCTGTCTGACTGATTATAAAGGATGTTTCATTAAAATCAGCCTGTAACTTCCTCTGTCTGACTGATTATAAAGGATGTTCCATTAAAATCAGCCTGTAACTTCCTCTGGCTGACTGATTATAAAGGACGTTCTATTAAAATCAGCCTGTAACTTCCTCTGGCTGACTGATTATAAAGGATGTTCCATTAAAATCAGCCTGTAACTTCCTCTGGCTGACTGATTATAAAGGACGTTCCATTAAAATCAGCCTGTAACTTCCTCTGACTGACTGATTATATAGGATGTTCCATTAAAATCAGCCTGTAACTTTCCCTGGCTGACTGATTATAAAGGATGTTCCATTAAAATCAGCCTGTAACTTCCTCTGTCTGACTGATTATAAAGGATGTTCCATTAAAATCAGCCTGTAACTTCCTCTGGCTGACTGATTATAAAGGATGTTCCATTAAAATCAGCCTGTAACTTCCTCTGGCTGACTGATTATAAAGGATGTTTCATTAAAATCAGCCTGTAACTTCCTCTGTCTGACTGATTATAAAGGATGTTTCATTAAAATCAGCCTGTAACTTCCTCTGGCTGACTGATTATAAAGGATGTTCCATTAAAATCAGCCTGTAACTTCCTCTGGCTGACTGATTATAAAGGATGTTCCATTAAAATCAGCCTGTAACTTCCTCTGTCTGACTGATTATAAAGGACGTTCCATTAAAATCAGCCTGTAACTTCCTCTGGCTGACTGATTATAAAGGATGTTCCATTAAAATCAGCCTGTAACTTCCTCTGGCTGACTGATTATAAAGGATGTTCCATTAAAATCAGCCTGTAACTTCCTCTGTCTGACTGATTATAAAGGATGTTCCATTAAAATCAGCCTGTAACTTCCTCTGTCTGACTGATTATAAAGGATGTTCCATTAAAATCAGCCTGTAACTTCCTCTGTCTGACTGATTATAAAGGATGTTCCATTAAAATCAGCCTGTAACTTCCTCTGGCTGACTGATTATAAAAGATGTTCCATTAAAATCAGCCTGTAACTTCCTCTGGCTGACTGATTATAAAGGATGTTCCATTAAAATCAGCCTGTAACTTCCTCTGTCTGACTGATTATAAAGGATGTTCCATTAAAATCAGCCTGTAACTTCCTCTGGCTGACTGATTATAAAGGATATTTCATTAAAATCAGCCTGTAACTTCCTCTGGCTGACTGATTATAAAGGATGTTCCATTAAAATCAGCCTGTAACTTCCTCTGGCTGACTGATTATAAAGGATGTTCCATTAAAATCAGCCTGTAACTTCCTCTGGCTGACTGATTATAAAGGATGTTTCATTAAAATCAGCCTGTAACTTCCTCTGGCTGACTGATTATAAAGGATGTTCCATTAAAATCAGCCTGTAACTTCCTCTGGCTGACTGATTATAAAGGATGTTCCATTAAAATCAGCCTGTAACTTCCTCTGGCTGACTGATTATAAAGGATGTTCCATTAAAATCAGCCTGTAACTTCCTCTGGCTGACTGATTATAAAGGATGTTCCATTAAAATCAGCCTGTAACTTCCTCTGGCTGACTGATTATATAGGATGTTCCATTAAAATCAGCCTGTAACTTCCTCTGGCTGACTGATTATAAAGGATGTTCCATTAAAATCAGCCTGTAACTTCCTCTGGCTGACTGATTATAAAGGATGTTCCATTAAATTCAGCATGTAACTTCCTCTGGCTGACTGATTATAAAGGATGTTCCATTAAAATCAGCCTGTAACTTCCTCTGGCTGACTGATTATAAAGGATGTTCCATTAAAATCAGCCTGTAACTTCCTCTGTCTGACTGATTATAAAGGATGTTCCATTAAAATCAGCCTGTAACTTCCTCTGGCTGACTGATTATAAAGGATGTTCCATTAAAATCAGCCTGTAACTTCCTCTGGCTGACTGATTATAAAGGATGTTCCATTAAAATCAGCCTGTAACTTCCTCTGGCTGACTGATTATAAAGGATGTTCCATTAAAATCAGCCTGTAACTTCCTCTGTCTGACTGATTATAAAGGATGTTCCATTAAAATCAGCCTGTAACTTCCTCTGTCTGACTGATTATAAAGGATGTTTCATTAAAATCAGCCTGTAACTTCCTCTGGCTGACTGATTATAAAGGATGTTCCATTAAAATCAGCCTGTAACTTCCTCTGGCTGACTGATTATAAAGGATGTTCCATTAAAATCAGCCTGTAACTTCCTCTGTCTGACTGATTATAAAGGATGTTCCATTAAAATCAGCCTGTATCTTCCTCTGGCTGACTGATTATAAAGGATGTTCCATTAAAATCAGCCTGTATCTTCCTCTGGCTGACTGATTATAAAGGACGTTCCATTAAAATCAGCCTGTAACTTCCTCTGGCTGACTGATTATAAAGGATGTTCCATTAAAATCAGCCTGTAACTTCCTCTGGCTGACTGATTATAAAGGACGTTCCATTAAAATCAGCCTGTAACTTCCTCTGTCTGACTGATTATATAGGATGTTCCATTAAAATCAGCCTGTAACTTTCCCTGGCTGACTGATTATAAAGGATGTTCCATTAAAATCAGCCTGTAACTTCCTCTGTCTGACTGATTATAAAGGATGTTCCATTAAAATCAGCCTGTAACTTCCTCTGGCTGACTGATTATAAAGGATGTTCCATTAAAATCAGCCTGTAACTTCCTCTGGCTGACTGATTATAAAGGATGTTTCATTAAAATCAGCCTGTAACTTCCTCTGGCTGACTGATTATAAAGGATGTTCCATTAAAATCAGCCTGTAACTTCCTCTGGCTGACTGATTATAAAGGATGTTTCATTAAAATCAGCCTGTAACTTCCTCTGTCTGACTGATTATAACGGATGTTTCGTTAAAATCAGCCTGTAACTTCCTCTGGCTGACTGATTATAAAAGATGTTCCATTAAAATCAGCCTGTAACTTCCTCTGGCTGACTGATTATAAAGGATGTTTCATTAAAATCAGCCTGTAACTTCCTCTGTCTGACTGATTATAAAGGATGTTTCATTAAAATCAGCCTGTAACTTCCTCTGTCTGACTGATTATAAAGGATGTTTCATTAAAATCAGCCTGTAACTTCCTCTGTCTGACTGATTATAAAGGATGTTTCATTAAAATCAGCCTGTAACTTCCTCTGTCTGACTGATTATAAAGGATGTTTCATTAAAATCAGCCTGTAACTTCCTCTGTCTGACTGATTATAAAGGATGTTTCATTAAAATCAGCCTGTAACTTCCTCTGTCTGACTGATTATAAAGGATGTTTCATTAAAATCAGCCTGTAACTTCCTCTGTCTGACTGATTATAAAGGATGTTTCATTAAAATCAGCCTGTAACTTCCTCTGTCTGACTGATTATAAAGGATGTTCCATTAAAATCAGCCTGTAACTTCCTCTGGCTGACTGATTATAAAGGATGTTTCATTAAAATCAGCCTGTAACTTCCTCTGTCTGACTGATTATAAAGGATGTTTCATTAAAATCAGTCTGTAACTTCCTCTGTCTGACTGATTATAAAGGATGTTCCATTAAAATCAGCCTGTAACTTCCTCTGTCTGACTGATTATAAAGGATGTTTCATTAAAATCAGCCTGTAACTTCCTCTGGCTGGCTGATTATAAAGGATGTTCCATTAACATCAGCCTGTAACTTCCTCTGTCTGACTGATTATAAAGGATGTTCCATTAAAATCAGCCTGTAATTCCTCTGTCTGACTGATTATAAAGGATGTTTCATTAAAATCAGCCTGTAACTTCCTCTGGCTGACTGATTATAAAGGATGTTCCATTAAAATCAGCCTGTAACTTCCTCTGGCTGACTGATTATAAAGGATGTTCCATTAAAATCAGCCTGTAACTTCCTCTGTCTGACTGATTATAAAGGACGTTCCATTAAAATCAGCCTGTAACTTCCTCTGGCTGACTGATTATAAAGGATGTTCCATTAAAATCAGCCTGTATCTTTCTCTGGCTGACTGATTATAAAGGACGTTCCATTAAAATCAGCCTGTATCTTCCTCTGGCTGACTGATTATAAAGGACGTTCCATTAAAATCAGCCTGTAACTTCCTCTGGCTGACTGATTATAAAGGATGTTCCATTAAAATCAGCCTGTAACTTCCTCTGGCTGACTGATTATAAAGGACGTTCCATTAAAATCAGCCTGTAACTTCCTCTGGCTGACTGATTATAAAGGATGTTCCATTAAAATCAGCCTGTAACTTCCTCTGGCTGACTGATTATAAAGGACGTTCCATTAAAATCAGCCTGTAACTTCCTCTGTCTGACTGATTATAAAGGATGTTTCATTAAAATCAGCCTGTAACTTCCTCTGGCTGGCTGATTATAAAGGATGTTCCATTAACATCAGCCTGTAACTTCCTCTGTCTGACTGATTATAAAGGATGTTCCATTAAAATCAGCCTGTAATTCCTCTGTCTGACTGATTATAAAGGATGTTTCATTAAAATCAGCCTGTAACTTCCTCTGGCTGACTGATTATAAAGGATGTTCCATTAAAATCAGCCTGTAACTTCCTCTGGCTGACTGATTATAAAGGATGTTCCATTAAAATCAGCCTGTAACTTCCTCTGTCTGACTGATTATAAAGGACGTTCCATTAAAATCAGCCTGTAACTTCCTCTGGCTGACTGATTATAAAGGATGTTCCATTAAAATCAGCCTGTATCTTTCTCTGGCTGACTGATTATAAAGGACGTTCCATTAAAATCAGCCTGTATCTTCCTCTGGCTGACTGATTATAAAGGACGTTCCATTAAAATCAGCCTGTAACTTCCTCTGGCTGACTGATTATAAAGGATGTTCCATTAAAATCAGCCTGTAACTTCCTCTGGCTGACTGATTATAAAGGACGTTCCATTAAAATCAGCCTGTAACTTCCTCTGTCTGACTGATTATATAGGATGTTCCATTAAAATCAGCCTGTAACTTTCCCTGGCTGACTGATTATAAAGGATGTTCCATTAAAATCAGCCTGTAACTTCCTCTGTCTGACTGATTATAAAGGATGTTCCATTAAAATCAGCCTGTAACTTCCTCTGGCTGACTGATTATAAAGGATGTTCCATTAAAATCAGCCTGTAACTTCCTCTGGCTGACTGATTATAAAGGATGTTTCATTAAAATCAGCCTGTAACTTCCTCTGTCTGACTGATTATAACGGATGTTTCGTTAAAATCAGCCTGTAACTTCCTCTGGCTGACTGATTATAAAAGATGTTCCATTAAAATCAGCCTGTAACTTCCTCTGGCTGACTGATTATAAAGGATGTTTCATTAAAATCAGCCTGTAACTTCCTCTGTCTGACTGATTATAAAGGATGTTTCATTAAAATCAGCCTGTAACTTCCTCTGTCTGACTGATTATAAAGGATGTTTCATTAAAATCAGCCTGTAACTTCCTCTGGCTGACTGATTATAAAGGATGTTCCATTAAAATCAGCCTGTAACTTCCTCTGTCTGACTGATTATAAAGGATGTTCCATTAAAATCAGCCTGTATCTTTCTGTGGCTGACTGATTATAAAGGACGTTCCATTAAAATCAGCCTGTATCTTCCTCTGGCTGACTGATTATAAAGGACGTTCCATTAAAATCAGCCTGTAACTTCCTCTGGCTGACTGATTATAAAGGATGTTCCATTAAAATCAGCCTGTAACTTCCTCTGGCTGACTGATTATAAAGGACGTTCCATTAAAATCAGCCTGTAACTTCCTCTGGCTGACTGATTATAAAGGATGTTTCATTAAAATCAGCCTGTAACTTCCTCTGTCTGACTGATTATAACGGATGTTTCGTTAAAATCAGCCTGTAACTTCCTCTGGCTGACTGATTATAAAAGATGTTCCATTAAAATCAGCCTGTAACTTCCTCTGGCTGACTGATTATAAAGGATGTTTCATTAAAATCAGCCTGTAACTTCCTCTGTCTGACTGATTATAAAGGATGTTTCATTAAAATCAGCCTGTAACTTCCTCTGTCTGACTGATTATAAAGGATGTTTCATTAAAATCAGCCTGTAACTTCCTCTGTCTGACTGATTATAAAGGATGTTTCATTAAAATCAGCCTGTAACTTCCTCTGTCTGACTGATTATAAAGGATGTTTCATTAAAATCAGCCTGTAACTTCCTCTGTCTGACTGATTATAAAGGATGTTTCATTAAAATCAGCCTGTAACTTCCTCTGTCTGACTGATTATAAAGGATGTTCCATTAAAATCAGCCTGTAACTTCCTCTGTCTGACTGATTATAAAGGATGTTTCATTAAAATCAGCCTGTAACTTCCTCTGTCTGACTGATTATAAAGGATGTTTCATTAAAATTAGTCTGTAACTTCCTCTGTCTGACTGATTATAAAGGATGTTCCATTAAAATCAGCCTGTAACTTCCTCTGTCTGACTGATTATAAAGGATGTTTCATTAAAATCAGCCTGTAACTTCCTCTGGCTGGCTGATTATAAAGGATGTTCCATTAACATCAGCCTGTAACTTCCTCTGTCTGACTGATTATAAAGGATGTTCCATTAAAATCAGCCTGTAACTTCCTCTGTCTGACTGATTATAAAGGATGTTTCATTAAAATCAGCCTGTAACTTCCTCTGGCTGACTGATTATAAAGGATGTTCCATTAAAATCAGCCTGTAACTTCCTCTGGCTGACTGATTATAAAGGATGTTCCATTAAAATCAGCCTGTAACTTCCTCTGTCTGACTGATTATAAAGGACGTTCCATTAAAATCAGCCTGTAACTTCCTCTGGCTGACTGATTATAAAGGATGTTCCATTAAAATCAGCCTGTAACTTCCTCTGTCTGACTGATTATAAAGGATGTTCCATTAAAATCAGCCTGTAACTTCCTCTGGCTGACTGATTATAAAGGATGTTTCATTAAAATCAGCCTGTAACTTCCTCTGGCTGACTGATTATTAAGGACGTTCTATTAAAATCAGCCTGTAACTTCCTCTGGCTGACTGATTATAAAGGATGTTCCATTAAAATCAGCCTGTAACTTCCTCTGGCTGACTGATTATAAAGGACGTTCCATTAAAATCAGCCTGTAACTTCCTCTGGCTGACTGATTATAAAAGATGTTCCATTAAAATCAGCCTGTAACTTCCTCTGGCTGACTGATTATAAAGGATGTTCCATTAAAATCAGCCTGTAACTTCCTCTGGCTGACTGATTATAAAGGATGTTCCATTAAAATCAGCCTGTAACTTCCTCTGGCTGACTGATTATAAAGGATGTTTCATTAAAATCAGCCTGTAACTTCCTCTGGCTGACTGATTATAAAGGACGTTCTATTAAAATCAGCCTGTAACTTCCTCTGGCTGACTGATTATAAAGGATGTTCCATTAAAATCAGCCTGTAACTTCCTCTGGCTGACTGATTATAAAGGACGTTCCATTAAAATCAGCCTGTAACTTCCTCTGACTGACTGATTATATAGGATGTTCCATTAAAATCAGCCTGTAACTTTCCCTGGCTGACTGATTATAAAGGATGTTCCATTAAAATCAGCCTGTAACTTCCTCTGTCTGACTGATTATAAAGGATGTTCCATTAAAATCAGCCTGTAACTTCCTCTGGCTGACTGATTATAAAGGATGTTCCATTAAAATCAGCCTGTAACTTCCTCTGGCTGACTGATTATAAAGGATGTTTCATTAAAATCAGCCTGTAACTTCCTCTGGCTGACTGATTATAAAGGATGTTTCATTAAAATCAGCCTGTAACTTCCTCTGGCTGACTGATTATAAAGGATGTTCCATTAAAATCAGCCTGTAACTTCCTCTGGCTGACTGATTATAAAGGATGTTCCATTAAAATCAGCCTGTAACTTCCTCTGTCTGACTGATTATAAAGGATGTTTCATTAAAATCAGCCTGTAACTTCCTCTGGCTGACTGATTATAAAGGACGTTCCAATAAAATCAGCCTGTAACTTCCTCTGTCTGACTGATTATAAAGGATGTTCCATTAAAATCAGCCTGTAACTTCCTCTGGCTGACTGATTATAAAGGACGTTCCATTAAAATCAGCCTGTAACTTCCTCTGGCTGACTGATTATAAAGGATGTTCCATTAAAATCAGCCTGTAACTTCCTCTGGCTGACTGATTATAAAGGATGTTTCATTAAAATCAGCCTGTAACTTCCTCTGGCTGACTGATTATAAAGGACGTTCCATTAAAATCAGCCTGTAACTTCCTCTGTCTGACTGATTATAAAGGATGTTCCATTAAAATCAGCCTGTAACTTCCTCTGGCTGACTGATTATAAAGGATGTTCCATTAAAATCAGCCTGTAACATCCTCTGTCTGACTGATTATATAGGATGTTCCATTAAAATCAGCCTGTAACTTCCCCTGGCTGACTGATTATAAAGGATGTTCCATTAAAATCAGCCTGTAACTTCCTCTGTCTGACTGATTATAAAGGATGTTCCATTAAAATCAGCCTGTAACTTCCTCTGTCTGACTGATTATAAAGGATGTTCCATTAAAATCAGCCTGTAACTTCCTCTGTCTGACTGATTATAAAGGATGTTCCATTAAAATCAGCCTGTAACTTCCTCTGGCTGACTGATTATAAAAGATGTTCCATTAAAATCAGCCTGTAACTTCCTCTGGCTGACTGATTATAAAGGATGTTCCATTAAATTCAGCCTGTAACTTCCTCTGGCTGACTGATTATAAAGGATGTTCCATTAAAATCAGCCTGTAACTTCCTCTGTCTGACTGATTATAAAGGATGTTCCATTAAAATCAGCCTGTAACTTCCTCTGTCTGACTGATTATAAAGGATGTTCCATTAAAATCAGCCTGTAACTTCCTCTGTCTGACTGATTATAAAGGATGTTCCATTAAAATCAGCCTGTAACTTCCTCTGGCTGACTGATTATAAAGGATGTTTCATTAAAATCAGCCTGTAACTTCCTCTGGCTGACTGATTATAAAGGATGTTCCATTAAAATCAGCCTGTAACTTCCTCTGGCTGACTGATTATAAAGGATGTTCCATTAAAATCAGCCTGTAACTTCCTCTGGCTGACTGATTATAAAGGATGTTTCATTAAAATCAGCCTGTAACTTCCTCTGGCTGACTGATTATAAAGGATGTTCCAATAAAATCAGCCTGTAAATTCCTCTGGCTGACTGATTATAAAGGATGTTCCATTAAAATCAGCCTGTAACTTCCTCTGGCTGACTGATTATAAAGGATGTTCCATTAAAATCAGCCTGTAACTTCCTCTGGCTGACTGATTATAAAGGATGTTCCATTAAAATCAGCCTGTAACTTCCTCTGGCTGACTGATTATAAAGGATGTTCCATTAAAATCAGCCTGTAACTTCCTCTGGTTGACTGATTATAAAGGATGTTCCATTAAAATCAGCCTGTAACTTCCTCTGGCTGACTGATTATAAAGGATGTTCCATTAAATTCAGCCTGTAACTTCCTCTGGCTGACTGATTATAAAGGATGTTCCATTAAAATCAGCCTGTAACTTCCTCTGGCTGACTGATTATAAAGGATGTTCCATTAAAATCAGCCTGTAACTTCCTCTGTCTGACTGATTATAAAGGATGTTCCATTAAAATCAGCCTGTAACTTCCTCTGGCTGACTGATTATAAAGGATGTTCCATTAAAATCAGCCTGTAACTTCCTCTGGCTGACTGATTATAAAGGATGTTCCATTAAAATCAGCCTGTAACTTCCTCTGGCTGACTGATTATAAAGGATGTTCCATTAAATTCAGCCTGTAACTTCCTCTGGCTGACTGATTATAAAGGATGTTCCATTAAAATCAGCCTGTAACTTCCTCTGTCTGACTGATTATAAAGGATGTTCCATTAAAATCAGCCTGTAACTTCCTCTGTCTGACTGATTATAAAGGATGTTCCATTAAAATCAGCCTGTAACTTCCTCTGGCTGACTGATTATAAAGGATGTTCCATTAAAATCAGCCTGTAACTTCCTCTGTCTGACTGATTATAAAGGATGTTCCATTAAAATCAGCCTGTAACTTCCTCTGGCTGACTGATTATAAAATATGTTCCATTATAATTATAGTCATGGAGACAAGACAGACCTGTTCAAGATAGGACATGGCTATTCTGCTTCATACGCCCAAACACACTCACAAGTCATATATTTCTAGAACACCTCGGCCTAATACTGTCACCAGACAGCTAGGGAGGGAGGGAGGGAGGGAGAGAGAGATAGACAGAGAGAGAGAGAGAGAGAGAGAGAGAGAGAGAGAGAGAGAGAGAGAGAGAGAGAGAGAGAGAGAGAGCAGACCCTCAAATTTAACCGCTAACAAGCTGGCTGTACAGACTCTGGCATCCATCACATCTTGTGGCCTAATCTCTCTGAGGGAGGGACAGTTGGATTGGAAAACACACACACACACACACAAAACACACACCTTTAGACTGACATCTGACCTCGGATATAATTCGACATTGTTTGGGTGATGTTGGGGTGGCAGGTAGCCTAGTGGTTAGAGCGTTGGGCCAGTAACCGTTTGTTAGATGAAAGGTTGATGGATCGAATCCCCGAGCTGACAAGGTAAAAATCTGTCGTTCTGCCCCTGAACAAGGCAGTTAACCCTCTGATCCTAGGCCGTCAATGAAAATAAGAAGACAGTAGATATACAGGGCATTCAGACAGTATTCAGGTTGTAACTTCCCAGCCGACTGTAGATATACAGGGCATTCAGACAGTAGATATACAGGGTATTCAGACAGTAGATATACAGGGTATTCAGACAGTAGATATACAGGGCATTCAGACAGTAGATATACAGGGCATTCAGACAGTATTCAGGTTGTAACTTCCCAGCCGACTGTAGATACACAGGGCATTCAGACAGTATTCAGGTTGTAACTTCCCAGCCGACTGTAGATATACAGGGCATTCAGACAGTAGATATACAGGGCATTCAGGCAGTATTCAGGTTGTAATTTCCCAGCCGACTGTAGATATACAGGGCATTCAGACAGTAGATATACAGGGCATTCAGACTGTAGATATACAGGGCATTCAGACAGTAGATATACAGGGCATTCAGACAGTAGATATACAGGGCATCCAGTCAGTAGATATACAGGGCATTCAGACAGTAGATATACAGGGCATTCAGACAGTATTCAGGTTGTAACTTCCCAGCCGACTGTAGATACACAGGGCATTCAGACAGTATTCAGGTTGTAACTTCCCAGCCGACTGTAGATATACAGGGCATTCAGACAGTAGCTATACAGGGCATTCAGACAGTATTCAGGTTGTAATTTCCCAGCCGACTGTAGATATACAGGGCATTCAGACAGTAGATATACAGGGCATTCAGACTGTAGATATACAGGGCATTCAGACAGTAGATATACAGGGCATTCAGAACGTAGATATACAGGGCATTCAGACAGTAGATATACAGGGCATTCAGACAGTAGATATACAGGGCATTCAGACAGTAGATATACAGGGCATTCAGACAGTAGATATTCAGTATTTCCGGTCACGACTTGCAGACTTGTTTTTGAGTTGCTGTGCGTTTTGTTGCCAACCTGTTTTGCTACCTGACAAATTTACGGTTTTTACTTTTTAATTACCGTTTATATTTTTGTTTTTTCCTACTCAACTTTTTCACTCCGGACGCTTTATCTGGACACGGTTCGTCAGGACCTCCAACAGCCGAAGCTAAGTAGTAACATTAACATGATGCCTTCTAATTGCAGTCGCTGTACTCGCCTTACGGCGAGGATAGCTGTGCTACAAGCCCAGCTTCAGACGCAATCGCTAGGCAAGGGTAATTTCAGTGTAGGAAAGGATGAGACCGCGTCTGTGCCACCAGTAAGTACAGATAGTAGTATAAATCCCCTGGCACAGTCCCCGCAGCCGGACAACTTTCTCACGGTTTCTGGAAGGAAATGCTGTAGGAACGCTCAACCGGTGTCGCTCATTCAGCCGACAGAAACTTTCAACCGGTTTTCCCCATTAAGCAGCGGGTCGGAGTCAGAGGCCGAGTCTTCTCTGGTCTCTACTCCTCCCGTTACGGGGTCTGAGACGCCGAAGCTTCCCACCATTAGCTCTGACAAATTGAAAACTCTAGTCATTGGCGACTCCATTACCCGCAGTATTAGACTTGAGAATCATCCAGCGATCATACACTGTTTACCGGGGGGCAGGGCTACCGACGTTAAGGCTAATCTGAAGATGGTGCTGGCTAAAGCTAAAACTGCCGAGTGTAGAGAGTATAGAGATATCCACGTCGGCACCAACGATGTTAGGATGAAACAGTCAGAGATCACCAAGCGCAACATAGCTTCTGCGTGTAAATCAGCTAGAAAGATGTGTCGGCATCGAGTAATTGTCTCTGGCCCCCTCCCAGTTAGGGGGAGTGATGAGCTCTACAGCAGAGTCTCACAACTCAATCGCTGGTTGAAAACTGTTTTCTGCCCCTCCCAAAAGATAGAATTTGTAGATAATTGGCCCTCTTTCTGGGACTCACCCACAAACAGGACCAAGCCTGACCTGCTGAGGAGTGACGGACTCCATCCTAGCTGGAGGGGTGCTCTCATTTTATCTACCAACATAGACAGGGCTCTAACTCCTCTAGCTCCACAATGAAATAGGGTGCAGGCCAGGCAGCAGGCTGTTAGCCAGCCTGCCAGCATAGTGGAGTCTGCCACTAGCACAGTCAGTGTAGTCAGCTCAGCTATCACCATTGAGACCGTGTCTGTGCCTCGACCTGGGTTGGGCAAAACTAAACATGGCGGTGTTCGCCTTAGCAATCTCACTAGGATAAAGACCACCTCCATTCCTGTCATTATTGAAAGAGATCATGATACCTCACATCTCAAAATAGGGCTACTTAATGTTAGATCCCTTACTTCAAAGGCAATTATAGTCAATGAACTAATCACTGATCATAATCTTGATGTGATTGGCCTGACTGAAACATGGCTTAAGCCTGATGAATTTACTGTGTTAAATGAGGCCTCACCTCCTGGCTACACTAGTGACCATATCCCCTGTGCATCCCGCAAAGGCGGAGGTGTTGCTAACATTTACGATAGCAAATTTCAATTTCCAAAAAAAAAAATGACGTTTTCGTCTTTTGAGCTTCTAGTCATGAAATCTATGCAGCCTACTCAATCACTTTTTATAGCTACTGTTTACAGGCCTCCTGGGCCATATACAGCGTTCCTCACTGAGTTCCCTGAATTCCTATCGGACCTTGTAGTCATAGCGGATAATATTCTAATCTTTGGTGACTTTAATATTCACATGGAAAAGTCCACAGACCCACTCCAAAAGGCTTTCGGAGCCATCATCGACTCAGTGGGTTTTGTCCAACATGTCTCTGGACCCACTCACTGTCACAGTCATACGCTGGACCTAGTTTTGTCCCATGGAATAAATGTTGTGGATCTTAATGTTTTTCCTCATAATCCTGGACTATCGGACCACCATTTTATTACGTTTGCAATTGCAACAAATAATCTGCTCAGACCCCAACCAAGGATCATCAAAAGTCGTGCTATAAATTCACAGACAACACAAAGATTCCTTGATGTCCTTCCAGATTCCCTCTGTCTACCCAAGGACGCCAGAGGACAAAAATCAGTTAACCACCTAACTGAGGAACTCAACTTAACCTTGCGCAATACCCTAGATGCAGTTGCACCCCTAAAAACTAAAAACATTTCTCATAAGAAACTAGCTCCCTGGTACACAGAAAATACCCGAGCTCTGAAGCAAGCTTCCAGAAAATTGGAACGGAAATGGCGCCACACCAAACTGGAAGTCTTCCGACTAGCTTGGAAAGACAGTACTGTGCAGTACCGAAGAGCCCTTACTGCTGCTCGATCATCCTATTTTTCTAACTTAATTGAGGAAAATAAGAACAATCCGAAATTCCTTTTTGATACTGTTGCAAAGCTAACTAAAAAGCAGCATTCCCCAAGAGAGGATGACTTTCACTTTAGCAGTGATAAATTCATGAACTTCTTTGAGGAAAAGATCATGATTATTAGAAAGCAAATTACGGACTCCTCCTTAAATCTGCGTATTCCTTCAAAGCTCAGTTGTCCTGAGTCTGCACAACTCTGCCAGGACCTAGGATCAAGAGAGACGCTCAAGTGTTTTAGTACTATATCTCTTGACACAATGATGAAAATAATCATGGCCTCTAAACCTTCAAGCTGCATACTGGACCCTATTCCAACTAAACTACTGAAAGAGCTGCTTCCTGTGCTTGGCCCTCCTATGTTGACCATAATAAACGGCTCTCTATCCACCGGATGTGTACCAAACTCACTAAAAGTGGCAGTAATAAAGCCTCTCTTGAAAAAGCCAAACCTTGACCCAGAAAATATAAAAAACTATCGGCCTATATCGAATCTTCCATTCCTCTCAAAAATTTTAGAAAAGGCTGTTGCGCAACAACTCACTGCCTTCCTGAAGACAAACAATGTATACGAAATGCTTCAGTCTGGTTTTAGACCCCATCATAGCACTGAGACGGCACTTGTGAAGGTGGTAAATGACATTTTAATGGCATCGGACCGAGGCTCTGCATCTGTCCTCGTGCTCCTAGACCTTAGTGCTGCTTTTGATACCATCGATCACCACATTCTTTTGGAGAGATTGGAAACCCAAATTGGTCTACACGGACAAGTTCTGGCCTGGTTTAGATCTTATCTGTCGGAAAGATATCAGTTTGTCTCTGTGAATGGTTTGTCCTCTGACAAATCAACTGTAAATTTCGGTGTTCCTCAAGGTTCCGTTTTAGGACCACTATTGTTTTCACTATATATTTTACCTCTTGGGGATGTTATTCGAAAACATAATGTTAACTTTCACTGCTATGCGGATGACACACAGCTGTACATTTCAATTAAACATGGTGAAGCCCCAAAATTGCCCTTGCTAGAAGAATGTGTCTCAGACATAAGGAAGTGGATGGCTGCAAACTTTCTACTTTTAAACTCGGACAAAACAGAGATGCTTGTTCTAGGTCCCAAGAAACAAAGAGATCTTCTGTTGAATCTGACAATTAATCTTAATGGTTGTACAGTCGTCTCAAATAAAACTGTGAAGGACCTCGGCGTTACTCTGGACCCTGATCTCTCTTTTGAAGAACATATCAAGACCATTTCAAGGACAGCTTTTTTCCATCTACGTAACATTGCAAAAATCAGAAACTTTCTGTCCAAAAATGATGCAGAAAAATTAATCCATGCTTTTGTCACTTCCAGGTTAGACTACTGCAATGCTCTACTTTCCGGCTACCCGGATAAAGCACTAAATAAACTTCAGTTAGTGCTAAATACGGCTGCTAGAATCCTAACTAGAACCAAAAAAATTGATCATATTACTCCAGTGCTAGCCTCTCTACACTGGCTTCCTGTCAAAGCAAGGGCTGATTTCAAGGTTTTACTGCTAACCTACAAAGCATTACATGGGCTTGCTCTTACCTATCTCTCTGATTTGGTCCTGCCGTACATACCTACACGTACGCTACGGTCACAAGACGCAGGCCTCCTAATTGTCCCTAGAATTTTTAAGCAAACAGCTGGAGGCAGGGCTTTCTCCTATAGAGCTCCATTTTTCTGGAACGGTCTGCCTACCCATGTCAGAGACGCAAACTCGGTCTCAACCTTTAAGTCTCTACTGAAGACTCATCTCTTCAGTGGGTCATATGATTGAGTGTAGTCTGGCCCAGGAGTGGGAGGGTGAACGGAAAGGCTCTGGAGCAACGAACCGCCCTTGCTGTCTCTGCCTGGTCGGTTCCCCTCTTTCCACTGGGATTCTCTGCCTCTAACCCTATTACAGGGGCTGAGTCACTGGCTTTACTGGGGCTCTCTCATGCCGTCCCTGGAGGGGGTGCGTCACCTGAGTGGGTTGAGTCACTGATGTGGTCATCCCGTCTGGGTTGGCCCCCCCCCCCCCCCTTGGGTTGTGCCGTGGCGGAGGTCTTTGTGGGCTATACTCAGCCTTGTCTCAGGATGGTAAGTTGGTGGTTGAAGATATCCCTCTAGTGGTGTGGGGGCTGTGCTTTGGCAAAGTGGGTGGGGTTATATCCTTCCTGTTTGGCCCTGTCCGGGGGTGTCCTCGGAGTGGGCCACAGTGTCTCCTGACCCCTCCTGTCTCAGCCTCCAGTATTTATGCTGCAGTAGTTTATGTGTCGGGGGGCTAGGGTCAGTTTGTTATATCTGGAGTACTTCTCCTGTCCTATTCGGTGTCCTGTGTGAATCTAAGTGTGCGTTCTCTAATTCTCTCCTTCTCTCTTTCTCTCTCTCGGAGGACCTGAGCCCTAGGACCATGCCCCAGGACTACCTGACATGATGACTCCTTGCAGTCCCCAGTCCACCTGGCTGTGCTGCTGCTCCAGTTTCAACTGACCTGAGCCCTAGGACCATGCCCCAGGAATACCTGACATGATGACTCCTTGCTGTCCCCAGTCCACCTGACTGTGCTGCTGCTCCAGTTTCAACTATTCTGCCTTATTATTATTCGACCATGCTGGTCATCTATGAACATTTGAACATCTTGACCATGTTTTGTTATAATCTCCACCCGGCACAGCCAGAAGAGGACTGGCCACCCCACATAGCCTGGTTCCTCTCTAGGTTTCTTCCTAGGTTTTGGCCTTTCTAGGGAGTTTTTCCTAGCCACCGTGCTTCTACACCTGCATTGCTTGCTGTTTGGGGTTTTAGGCTGGGTTTCTGTACAGCACTTTGAGATATCAGCTGATGTACGAAGGGCTATATAAATAAATTTGATTTGATTTGATATACAGGGCATTCAGACAGTAGATACACAGGGCATTCAGACAGTAGATATACAGGGCATTCAGACAGTAGATATACAGGGCATTCAGTCAGTAGATATACAGGGCATTCAGTCAGTAGATATACAGGGCATTCAGACAGTAGATATACAGGGCATTCAGACAGTAGATATACAGGGCATTCAGACAGTATTCAGGTTGTAACTTCCCAGCCGACAGTAGATATACAGGGCATTCAGACAGTAGATATACAGGGCATCCAGACAGTAGATATACAGGGCATTCAGACAGTAGATATACAGGGCATTCAGACAGTAGATATACAGGGCATTCAGACAGTATTCAGACCCCTTTCCCACATTTTACTACAGCCTTACTCTAAAACGGATTAAATAACAACAGTTCCTCATCAATCTACACACAAAACTCCATAATGACCAAGCAGAAACAGGTTTTCAGAAATGTTTTCAAATTTATTAACTAAAAATAAAAAACATAAGCGTTCAGACCCTTTACTCAGTACTTTGTTGAGGGGAAAAAAACAAATGTAATCAATTTTAGAAAAAGGCTGTAATGTAACAAAACTGAGAGGAGAATGATGGCTTAATGGCTGGCAGACACACAGACACAGACACAGACACACACAGACACACACACACACACACACACAGACACACACACACACACACACACACACACACACACACACACACACACACACAGACACACACACACACACACAGACACACACAGACACACACACACACACACACACACACACACACACACACACACACACACACACACACACACACACACACACACACACACACACACACACACACACACACACACACACACACATTAGAGAGCGTGCAGAGTAAAGGTCTAATCGGTGTTTGTAGATTGATAGTTGTGGTGGGAACAGCTGGGGCTTTCCTTCAGTTCTCAGTCCCAAATGACACCCTATTCCCTACACACTGCAGGGCCCTACTTTGGACCAGTAGAGCACTATATAGGGAATAGAGTGACCGTTGGGGAGGCAGATTAGTGCTGCTCTTACCGTCAGGGTCTTATAACAGGACTGCTGACTGACTGCCAACTCCATCAACACACACACTCTGAAGGCACTATCAGGTCATCACACACTAACGCGTGTGGTTCGGTGTGTGTGTGTGTGTGTGTGTGTGCGTACCGTGTATACACACACACACACACACTCTGAAGGCACTATCAGGTCAACACACACTAACGCGTGTGGTTCGGTGTGTGTGTGTGTAGACACGGTACGCACACACACACACACACACACACACACACACACAATTTTCATTCTGGGTCACACAGACACACACAATTTTCATTCTGGGTCACACACACACACACACACACACACACACACACACACACACACACACACACACACACACACACACACACACACACCTGTATTATCCTGCCTACAGCTGTGTCCTATCTGTTAAAAGACAGTATAATATGTTGCCGTGGTGACATCAGATCTCTAACAGTCACGGTTCTAGAACCTCTCAGGGAGGGAAGTGATGAGCAGATATCAGGACTACATTCCAAATGGCATCCTCTCCCCTCATCGGGAACACTGCTATTCGGGAAGCAGCACAGGTATCACTGTTTTGGGCATCACATGCATTGGGCTGTAGTGTGAAATAAGGAGTTGAGAAGGGCTGGGGGTAACTTCCAGATGTTTCAACAATCCAAAAAGCTGGTGGCTGATCTCTTAAAAATGTAGTTTACACTGCCCTGCATGTCGCCTGAGAAATAAGAAATATTGAAATCATTTCAAACTGAAATATATAGGCTAATCCTGTCCACTTGCAATAGGCCTATACTCATTTTCGCGGGCTAGAGACATCGTGGGCTACAGCAAGGTGTAGTATTTAAAAACAATATTCCGATAGAGATTTAAACAGATTTAAATTGAATTTATTGGGCTACTGTAAAACGCACAAACAAATCCGTTATCCTATAAATGAGGGACAACCGGTACTATTAAGGAGTTCCGCATATTCGGCTTTGTCAACACAAACAGCGCGTCGATAAATCATAACTCCCCGTGGCCATGTCTCGAGATCACATCCTTACCGTATCAACATCCTGCCAGCAGCGGTCTTTAAATCCTGGCTTCACTCGTATGAAACACCGTATTGTCCACCGTATGAAACACCGTATTGTCCACCGTATGAAATACTGTATAGTCCACCGTATGAAATACTGTATAGTCCACCGTATGAAATACTGTATAGTCCACCGTATGAAATACTGTATTGTCCACCGTATGAAATACTGTATTGTCCACCGTATGAAATACTGTATAGTCCACCGTATGAAATACTGTATAGTCCACCGTATGAAATACTGTATAGTCCACCGCGGATGCCGCGTTTAAAGAAATAATCCAGGCAGGATTTTCTTCTACTCTGTTTTCTTCTCGGTTTTCCTCTCTCTCGCTTCAATAATTCCTACCCTTGTGTGACTGAGTTGTTAAGTAGGGGTTTCGAGAGTGCTGGGAGCGGGAGTTGGAGTCCCGCAGATTTAAAGCATCAGACCCCGTCTGTTGATATTCTCCCCGTATATAGAGCTTCAACGTGTTAGTTCTCCTCCCTCCTCATCAGTCTCCCGGTGGAAACGATCATTATTGTCTCTGTTTGGCGTGCGGAAGATGGAGATGGAAAGAGCGTGACGCGCGGCGCGACCTCCGCGGATGAGATTGAGTGCGAAATGGAATGAACTCCTCTCTACGCAGGGAGAATTCTCTT
Source organism: Oncorhynchus clarkii lewisi (assembly GCF_045791955.1). NCBI lineage: Eukaryota > Metazoa > Chordata > Actinopteri > Salmoniformes > Salmonidae > Oncorhynchus > Oncorhynchus clarkii. The sequence continues at coordinate 88,604 of NW_027258085.1, read as the reverse complement.
TCTCTTTAGCACCGGGACGCGAACCGGGACTGGGACGTGACGTCACTGTCGGATGGGAACAACTCTCTCTCAATAACTTAATAACTTAATCAGTCATGTATTACAATCGTTTTTTGTTGTTGTTGTGGTTGGACATTATTACTGCGCTGCAGACAATGTTTTGGTACTTCGCTATTCCAGGTGTTTGTGCGCCTCTCTCCTTCTCTCTCCCTCCTTCCAACACAATTTAAGTTCAATTTAAGGGGCTTTATTGGTGAAATAGACAATAAATAGAAGTGAAATAAACAATAAAAATGAACAGTAAACATTACACTCACAAAATTTCTAAAACAATAAAGACATTTCAAAAAGTCATATTATGTATATGTACAGTGTTGTAATGATGTGCAAATAGTTCAAGTACAAAAGGGAAAATACAGTGCCTTGCGAAAGTATTCGGCCCCCTTGAACTTTGCGACCTTTTGCCACATTTCAGGCTTCAAACATAAAGATATAAAACTGCATTTTTTTGTGAAGAATCAACAACAAGTGGGACACAATCATGAAGTGGAACAACATTTATTGGATATTTCAAACTTTTTTAACAAATCAAAAACTGAAAAATTGGGCGTGCAAAATTATTCAGCCCCTTTACTTTCAGTGCAGCAAACTCTCTCCAGAAGTTCAGTGAGGATCTCTGAATGATCCAATGTTGACCTAAATGACTAATGATGATAAATGCAATCCACCTGTGTGTAATCAAGTCTCCGTATAAATGCACCTGCACTGTGATAGTCTCAGAGGTCCGTTAAAAGCGCAGAGAGCATCATGAAGAACAAGGAACACACCAGGCAGGTCCGAGATACTGTTGTGAAGAAGTTTAAAGCCGGATTTGGATACAAAAATATTTCCCAAGCTTTAAACATCCCAAGGAGCACTGTGCAAGCGATAATATTGAAATGGAAGGAGTATCAGACCACTGCAAATCTACCAAGACCTGGCCGTCCCTCTAAACTTTCAGCTCATACAAGGAGAAGACTGATCAGAGATGCAGCCAAGAGGCCCATGATCACTCTGGATGAACTGCAGAGATCTACAGCTGAGGTGGGAGACTCTGTCCATAGGACAACAATCAGTCGTATATTGCACAAATCTGGCCTTTATGGAAGAGAGGCAAGAAGAAAGACATTTCTTAAAGATATCCATAAAAAGTGTTGTTTAAAGTTTGCCACAAGCCACCTGGGAGACACACATGTGGAAGAAGGTGCTCTGGTCAGATGAAACCAAAATGTAACTTTTTGGCAACAATGCAAAACGTTATGTTTGGCGTAAAAGCAACACAGCTGAACACACCATCCCCACTGTCAAACATGGTGGTGGCAGCATCATGGTTTGGGCCTGCTTTTCTTCAGCAGGGACAGGGAAGATGGTTAAAATTGATGGGAAGATAGATGGAGCCAAATACAGGACCATTCTGGAAGAAAACCTGATGGAGTCTGCAAAAGACCTGAGACTGGGACGGAGATTTGTCTTCCAACAAGACAATGATCCAAAACATAAAGCAAAATCTACAATGGAATGGTTCAAAAATAAACATATCCAGGTGTTAGAATGGCCAAGTCAAAGTCCAGACCTGAATCCAATCGAGAATCTGTGGAAAGAACTGAAAACTGCTGTTCACAAATGCTCTCCATCCAACCTCACTGAGCTCGAGCTGTTTTGCAAGGAGGAATGGGAAAAAATGTCAGTCTCTCGATGTGCAAAACTGCTAGAGACATACCCCAAGCGACTTACAGCTGTAATCACAGCAAAAGGTGGCGCTACAAAGTATTAACTTAATAAGGGGGCTGAATAATTTTGCACGCCCAATTTTTCAGTTTTTGATTTGTTAAAAAAGTTTGAAAATGTCGTTCCACTTCATGATTGTGCCCCACTTGTTGTTAATTCTTCACAAAAAAATACAGTTTTATATCTTTATGTTTGAAGCCTGAAATGTGGCAAAAGGTCGCAAAGTTCAAGGGGGCCGAATACTTTCGCAAGGCACTGTAAATAAGCATAAATATGGGTTGTATTTACAATGTTGTTTGTTCTTCACTGGTTGACCTTTTCTTGTGGCAACAAGTCACACATCTTGCTGTTGTGATGACACACTGTGGAAATTCACCCAGTAGATATGGGAGTTTATCAAAATTGGATTTGTGGGTCTGTGTAATCTGAGGGAAATATGTCTCTCTAATATGGTCATACATTGGACAGGAGGTTAGGAGGTGCAGCTCAGTTTCCACCTCATTTTGTGGGCAGTGAGCACATAGCTTGTCTTCTCTTGAGAGCCATGTCTGCCTTCGGCGGCCTTTCTTAATAGCAAGGCTGTTTCCTGAGTTTGTACATAGTCAAAGCTTTCCATTAAGTTTGGGTCAGTCACAGTGGTCAGGTATTCTGCTGTGTGATGTTTAGGGCCAGCATTCTAGTTCTCTCTGTTTTTTGGTTAATTATTTTAGTTTTTCTCATGATTTGTTTGGGTCTAATTGTGCTGCTGTCCTGGGGCTCTGTAGGGTGTGTTTGTGTTTGTGAACAGAGCCCCAGGACCAGCTTGCTTAGGGGACTCGTCTCCAGGATATTCTCTCTGTAGTTGATGGCTTTCTTATGGAAGGTTTTGGGAACGTTTTAGGTCTCTCTCTCTCTTTTTCTCTCTCTCTTTTTTCTCTCTCTGTCATCTCTCACTTGCTCTCTATCTCGCTCTCTTTCTCTCTCTCTGACTACCCTCTCTCTCTTTTTCTCGCTCTCTTTCTCTCTCTCTGTCGTCTCTCACTTGCTCTCTATCTCTCTCTCTCTCTGTCTTTCTCTCTCTCTCTCTGTGTGTGTGTGTGTGTGTGTGTGTGTGTGTGTGTCTGTGTGTGTGTGTCTGTGTGTGTGTGAGTGAGTTGACCCAGAAGACAATCAGCCCAGTCTAGTCCCCATCAGCGATATGCAAATGAGACTCACATAGTAAACTACATGCTTCTGTTGCACAAAACACCAACAGCACAGAAACAGTGTATACGGCAGGTCCTGCTGAGCAGCTGAACGAACAGAATCAGATGTTAGAGGCTTACAGCTGGGCCGGAACAAAAGCCTGCACTGTCCAGGAGGAGGGTTGGCCACCCCTGTAGAACAACACTATACTACAACATGTAGTCCAATACAGGAAGGAAGAATAGATATGAAAGAAAGAGGAAACGGTTTTCTCTTGGCCCAGGCGCATCAAAGAGTTGACATTTAATACATCCGGTTGCCTCTAGGCATCAGAGAGACTTATCAATGATGCTATTTGGTACCAAACCACTATCAGACATTGTAGAATGACACACACTACACACACACACACACACACACACACACACACACACACACACACACACACACACACACACACACACACACACACACACACACACACACACACACACACACACACACACACACACACACACACACACACACACACACTTAGAGGCATCCAGGCCACAGGAGCTCCCCTCTGATGATTACAAATAATTGGTACTGTGGTTTTCAACAGCAGGGACCAATCACACTTGACTGACACTTCTCTATGAACGACCAGGGTGTGTTTGTCTGTGTGTATGCGTGTGTGTGTGTGTGTATGTGTGTGTGTGTGTGTGTGTGGGGGGGGGGGGGGGGGGGGGGGGGGGTTGTGTGTGTGGGTACGTGTGTGTATGTGTGTGTGTGTGTGAAGGTATACCAGGAAACTTTTCTCTAGTCTACAAGTTATCTTATACAGGGTCTGATCTGATTTCTCATTCTGCTGAGCATCTCTTCTACAGGGTCTGATCTCTCATTCTGCTGAGCATCTCTTCTACAGGATCTGATCTGGATCTGATCTCTCATTCTGCTGAGCATCTCTTCTACAGGGTCTGATCTCTCATTCTGCTGAGCATCTCTTCTACAGGAGCTGATCTGATCTCTCATTCTGCTGAGCATCTCTTCTACAGGGTCTGATCTGATCTCTCATTCTGCTGAGCATCTCTTCTACAGGGTCTGATCTCTCATTCTACTGAGCATCTCTTCTACAGGGTCTGATCTCATTCTGCTGAGCATCTCTTCTACAGGATCTGATCTGATCTCTCATTCTGCTGAGCATCTCTTCTCCAGGATCTGATCTGATCTGATCTCTCATTCTGCTGAGCATCTCTTCTACAGGATCGGATCTGATCTCTCATTCTGCTGAGCATCTCTTCTCCAGGATCTGATCTGATCTGATCTCTCATTCTGCTGAGCATCTCTTCTACAGGGTCTGATCTCTCATTCTGCTGAGCATCTCTTCTACAGGGTCTGATCTCTCATTCTGCTGAGCATCTCTTCTACAGGATCTGATCTGATCTCTCATTCTGCTGAGCATCTCTTCTCCAGGATCTGATCTGGATCTGATCTCTCATTCTGCTGAGCATCTCTTCTCCAGGATCTGATCTGGATCTGATCTCTCATTCTGCTGAGCATCTCTTCTCCAGGATCTGATCTGGATCTGATCTCTCATTCTGCTGAGCATCTCTTCTCCAGGATCTGATCTGGATCTGATCTCTCATTCTGCTGAGCATCTCCTACTAGACTGAGAGAGATTTGACTTCACGCTGTGAAATAGTTATATTTAAATAGTTCTATTTCACGCTTATTAGAACGTAAATGTTCCCATTACACAATAGTTATGGCAGTTTTGCGTCCAAAATGACACCCTATTCCCTGTTACAGTGCACTACTTTGGACCATAGGACCTGGTCTAAAAATAGTGCACTGAATAGGGAATAGGGTGCCATTTGGGACGGAGTCGTACTTTTTCTGCTACTGAATATTTCTTATTTTAGAGTGTCATCTGTTCAGTTAGCTCCTCTCCATACCCCGTGGTTGGAGGGAAAGAGAGAGTCAGGGGAAAATGGAGAGAGAGAGAGTCAGGGGAAAATGGAGAGAGAGAGTCAGAGGAAAATGGAGAGAGAGAGGTTGGAGAGAGAGAGAGAGTCAGGGGAAAATGAAGAGAGAGAGTCAGAGGAAAATGGAGAGAGAGAGAGGTTGGAGAGAGAGAGAGAGTCAGAGGGAAATGGAGAGAGAGTCAGAGGAAAATGGAGAGAGAGAGTGGTTGGAGAGAGAGAGTGGTTGAAGAGAGAGAGAGTCAGAGGAAAATGGAGAGAGAGTCAGAGGAAAATGAAGAGAGAGAGTCAGAGGAAAATGGAGAGAGAGAGAGAGTGGTTGGAGAGAGAGAGAGTCAGAGGAAAATGGAGAGAGAGAGAGAGTCAGAGGAAAATGGAGAGAGAGTGGTTGGAGAGAGAGAGTGGTTGGAGAGAGAGAGAGTCAGAGGAAAATGGAGATAGAGTCAGAGGAAAATGAAGAGAGAGAGTGGTTGGAGAGAGAGAGAGTCAGAGGAAAATGGAGAGAGAGAGAGAGTGGTTGGAGAGAGAGAGAGTCAGAGGAAAATGGAGAGAGAGAGAGAGTCAGGAAAATGGAGAGAGAGTCAGAGGAAAATGGAGAGAGAGAGAGAGGTTGGAGAGAGAGAGTCAGAGGGAAATGGAGAGAGAGAGAGAGGTTGGAGAGAGAGAGTCAGAGGAAACTGAATAGAGAGAGAGTGGTTGGAGAGAGAGAGTCAGAGGAAAATGGAGAGAGAGAGAGTAGTTGGAGAGAGAGAGAGTCAGAGGAAAATGGAGAGAGAGAGAGTGGTTGGAGAGAGAGAGTCAGATAAAAATGGAGAGATAGAGAGAGGTTGGAGAGAAAGAGTCAGATAAAAATGGAGAGATAGAGAGTGGTTGGAGAGAGAGAGTCAGAGCAAAATATAATCAAACCGCTCTAGTTTTCAATTTCTATTCAGCCTGAATAGTGTTTCAATTTCTATTCAGCCTGGGTACCAGTGTTTCAATTTCTATTCAGCCTGGGTGCCAGTGTTTCAATTTCAATGCATTATTTTTGTGCCATCATGCCACTCCTTGACACTTAGGAGATGAGACCAGGCTGGCCTATGTACTTTAGTCTGTCTGTCTGTCTGTCTGTCTGTCTGTCTGTCTGTCTGTTGTGTCTCTCCTGAATTCCCAGTAACCCCATGTAATTAATTGACAGAATGATGTAGAATTGTGTACAGAGAGATATGT
>NW_027258085.1:60000-77500 GCF_045791955.1 Oncorhynchus clarkii lewisi | reverse complement strand
GTGTGCTCTAGGGCAACAGTGTCTAGATGGAATTTGTATTTGTGGTTCTAGTGACTGGACCTTTTTTGGAACACCATTATTTTGGTCTTACTGAGATTTACTGCCAGGGCCCAGGTCTGACAGAATCTGTGCATAAGATCTAGGTGCTGCTGTAGGCCCTCCTTGGTTGGTGACAGAAGCACCAGATCATCAGCAAACAGTAGACATTTGACTTCGGATTCTAGTAGGGTGAGGCCGGGTGCTGCAGACTTTTCTAGTGCCCGCGCGAATTCGTTGATATATATGTTGAAGAGGGTGGGGCTTAAGCTGCATCCCTGTCTCACCCCACGACCATGTGTGAAGAAATTTTTGTTTTCTCTCTCTCTCTCCCTCTCTCTCTGTCTCTCTCTCTCTATCTAATGACTAGTCTCTGTGCCTGTGTGTGTGCGTGTCTGTTCCCTGTCATCTCTGGGAAGCCTTTCATTTGAAACTGTAGCTTCACTGTCTCTCTCTCATAATCCAGGAGCTCTAGAGAAATCAGTGCCCCTTCATACTGTGTGTTCGTGTGTATGTGATTAAGTGGTGTGTGTGTGTCTCTGTTTGTGTGTGTGTGTGTGTGTGTGTGTGTGTGTGTGTGTGAGTGAGAGAGATAGGGTCGGTCTAAGGCCTTTACCCTAGCAGATATCAATCTAAATAATATTTAATTAAACTGCCTAACACACATTAACATGCTGATCTGGCACACACACACACACACACACACACACACACACACACACACACACACACACACACACACACACACACACACACACACACACACACACACACACACACACACACACACACACACACACACACACACAGGTTGCCTTCAGGGCAGAAAGAAGAGGCTCCTCCCATCATCTTATGCCCCAGTCAGGAAACCCTCTGTGTGTGTGTGTGTGTGTGTGTGTGTGTGTGTGTGTGTGTGTGTGTGTGTGTGTGTGTGGGGGTGTGTGTGGTTGTGTGTGTGTGTGTGTGTGTGTGTGTGTGTGTGTGTGTGTGTGTGTGTGTGTGTGTGTGTGTGTGTGTGTGTGTGTGTGTGTGTGTGTGTGGCTGTGTGTCTTTGTGTTGTGTTATCTTAATCAAATCCCCAATTACACTGAGTGAGTACCTCTTCTCATCTCACTCTGTCTGACTTCAAGTGTTACACACACACACACACACACACACACACACACACACACACACACACACACACACACACACACACACACACACACACACACACACACACACACACACACACACACACACACACACACCCTGAGGCACAAGCACTTCATTTCCTATTCCACTCGCTCATCTCTTCTCCCTTCCCTCTCCTCATCTCTCCTCCTCATCTCTTCTCCCTTCCCTCTCCTCATCTCTCCTCCCTTCCCTTCCCTCTCCTCATCTCTTCTCCCTTCCCTCTCCCCATCTCTTCTCCCTTCCCTCTCCTCCCTTCCCTCTCCTCATCTCTCCTCCTCATCTCTCCTCCTCATCTCTTCTCCCTTCCCTCTCCTCATCTCTCCTCCTCATCACTTCTCCTCACCTCTCTACCTCCTCTCCTCTCCTCATCTCTCCACCTCCTCTCCTCATCTCTCCTCCTCATCTCTCCACCTCCTCTCCTCATCTCTCCTCCTAATCTCTCCTCCTCATCTTTCCACCTCCTCTCCTCATCTCTCCTCCTCATCTCTCCTCCTCATCTCTCCTCCTCATATCTCCACCTCCTCTCCTCATCTCTCCTCCTCATCTCTCCTCCTCATCCCTCCTCCTCATTGGACCTCCACACCAGATATAAAACTGGACCTCTACACCAGATATAAAACTGGACCTCCACACCAGATATAAAACTGGACCTCCACACCAGATATAAAACTGGACCTCTACACCAGATATAAAACTGGACCTCCACACCAGATATAAAACTGGACCTCTAAACCAGATATAAAACTGAACCTCTAAACCAGATATAAAACTGAACCTCTAAACCAGATATAAAACTGGACCTCTAAACCAGATATAAAACTGGATCTCTAAACCAGGTCTGTTGATTCTTTCATTCTTCATATTCTAATCAGAGACTGATTTAGACCTGTGATTAATAATCAGGTAGAACAGAAACCCCAGCAGTAGTCAGAACGTTGTAGGGTCGGAGTTGAACAGCTCTGTACTAAGGTACTGTATGTACATGCAGACAGACATCTAACGCAGAGCCACAATAACTCCATGTCATTACTGTGTTAATAGCAGGGTGAGTTTGTGCCCAGGTGTATAGGTGGATTCATATGACGTTTTTCCCCCAGAGGGCATTGATCACACACACGCACACACACGCATGCACGCACGCACGCACACACACACACACAGCCACGCAGCCAGCAGAGGAAAAATGCAGAGATCTTACCTTCTTCCATGTTCCATCTTCTAACCTCAGACAGAGAAGAGAAAGAGCTGAACAGAAAGAGAGAGAGAGAATATCAGTACAATTTCTTATGACACGTCACCTGTCCTTTATTTGAGTAGAGAGGCCACACTGAAGATTAAATCTGGCCCGAGCCAGAACAAGATTATGTGAAGTTAAATTAAAGACAACTAGGTGTCCTGATAGAGTAGTTTGTATATGTGTGCCTGTATCTCGTCTAGTTTGTGAGTAAGGTTGCATAAGGCTGGTAAACTCTCGTCCAAGTTTTCTCAAAAAATCCTTGTGGGAATAATGAGGGAATAATGAGGGAATAATGAGGGAATAATGAGGGAATAATGAGGGAATAAGGAGGGAATAATGAGGGAATAATGAGGGAATAAGGAGGGAATAATGAGGGAATAATGAGGGAATAAGGAGGGAATAATGAGGGAATAATGAGGGAATAATGAGGGAATAATGAGGGAATAATGAGGGAATAAGGAGGGAATAAGGAGGGAATAATGAGGGAATAATGAGGGAATAATGAGGGAATAAGGAGGGAATAATGAGGGAATAATGAGGGAATAATGAGGGAATAATGAGGGAATAATGAGGGAATACAGAATCCTCCAACCAGCTGGAAAATCCTGCAAGACGACTTGTGAGAGATATGATGGTTCTACGGTTAGTGTTGCAATGCTGCCATCTGGTGGTGGTATCGTGTATTACACCACTCTAGTCAAATCCAACCACAGAGAACACTCATTATATTTTATAAAGGAGTTGGACCTTTAGACCTGGGTTGACCAAACGTTTTCACTTGGGGCACACTCTTGGCATTCTCCCAGGCAGCCAACGAGTGCTAAGCATATGTGGGAACTGATTCAAGACCGTTGGAAAAGCATTCCTCATGAAGATGGTTGAGAGAATGTCAAGAGTGTGAAAAGTTGCCGTCAAGGCAAAAGACTGGCTACTTTGAAGAATCTCAAATATAAAATATATTTTGATTTGTTTAATACGTTTTTTTTTGGGGGGGGGGGGGAGTTACTACATGATTCCATATGTGTTATTTCATAGTTCTGATGACTTCACTATTATTCTACAGTGTAGAACATAGTACAAATAAAGAAACACCCTTGAATGAGTTGGTGTGTCCAAGCTTTAGACTGGCACTGTAGTCCACCACTATAGTTAGATTTAGTAATGGGTGGTGTTTATATAGGTAACCACTAGGTTATAGTTAGATTTAGTAATGGGTGGTGTTTATATAGTCCACCACTATAGTTAGATTTAGTAATGGGTGGTGTTTATATAGGTAACCACTAGGTTATAGTTAGATTTAGTAATGGGTGGTGTTTATATAGGTAACCACTAGGTTATAGTTAGATTTAGTAATGGGTGGTGTTTATATAGTCCACCACTATAGTTAGATTTAGTAATGGGTGGTGTTTATATAGGTAACCACTAGGTTATAGTTAGATTTAGTAATGGGTGGTGTTTATATAGGTAACCACTAGGTTATAGTTAGATTTAGTAATGGGTGGTGTTTATATAGGTAACCACTAGGTTATAGTTAGATTTAGTAATGGGTGGTGTTTATATAGTCCACCACTAGGTTATAGTTAGATTTAGTAATGGGTGGTGTTTATATAGTCCACCACTAGGTTATAGTTAGATTTAGTAATGGGTGGTGTTTATATAGTCCACCACTATAGTTAGATTTAGTAATGGGTGGTGTTTATATAGGTAACCACTAGGTTATAGTTAGATTTAGTAATGGGTGGTGTTTATATAGGTAACCACTAGGTTATAGTTAGATTTAGTAATGGGTGGTGTTTATATAGGTAACCACTAGGTTATAGTTAGATTTAGTAATGGGTGGTGTTTATATAGTCCACCACTAGGTTATAGTTAGATTTAGTAATGGGTGGTGTTTATATAGGTAACCACTAGGTTATAGTTAGATTTAGTAATGGGTGGTGTTTATATAGATAACCACTAGGTTATAGTTAGATTTAGTAATGGGTGGTGTTTATATAGGTAACCACTAGGTTATAGTTAGATTTAGTAATGGGTGGTGTTTATATAGTCCACCACTAGGTTATAGTTAGATTTAGTAATGGGTGGTGTTTATATAGTCCACCACTAGGTTATAGTTAGATTTAGTAATGGGTGGTGTTTATATAGTCCACCACTATAGTTAGATTTAGTAATGGGTGGTGTTTATATAGGTAACCACTAGGTTATAGTTAGATTTAGTAATGGGTGGTGTTTATATAGGTAACCACTAGGTTATAGTTAGATTTAGTAATGGGTGGTGTTTATATAGGTAACCACTAGGTTATAGTTAGATTTAGTAATGGGTGGTGTTTATATAGTCCACCACTATAGTTAGATTTAGTAATGGGTGGTGTTTATATAGGTAACCACTAGGTTATAGTTAGATTTAGTAATGGGTGGTGTTTATATAGATAACCACTAGGTTATAGTTAGATTTAGTAATGGGTGGTGTTTATATAGGTAACCACTAGGTTATAGTTAGATTTAGTAATGGGTGGTGTTTATATAGGTAACCACTAGGTTATAGTTAGATTTAGTAATGGGTGGTGTTTATATAGTCCACCACTAGGTTATAGTTAGATTTAGTAATGGGTGGTGTTTATATAGTCCACCACTATAGTTAGATTTAGTAATGGGTGGTGTTTATATAGGTAACCACTAGGTTATAGTTAGATTTAGTAATGGGTGGTGTTTATATAGGTAACCACTAGGTTATAGTTAGATTTAGTAATGGGTGGTGTTTATATAGGTAACCACTAGGTTATAGTTAGATTTAGTAATGGGTGGTGTTTATATAGTCCACCACTAGGTTATAGTTAGATTTAGTAATGGGTGGTGTTTATATAGGTAACCACTAGGTTATAGTTAGATTTAGTAATGGGTGGTGTTTATATAGATAACCACTAGGTTATAGTTAGATTTAGTAATGGGTGGTGTTTATATAGGTAACCACTAGGTTATAGTTAGATTTAGTAATGGGTGGTGTTTATATAGTCCACCACTAGGTTATAGTTAGATTTAGTAATGGGTGGTGTTTATATAGTCCACCACTAGGTTATAGTTAGATTTAGTAATGGGTGGTGTTTATATAGTCCACCACTATAGTTAGATTTAGTAATGGGTGGTGTTTATATAGGTAACCACTAGGTTATAGTTAGATTTAGTAATGGGTGGTGTTTATATAGGTAACCACTAGGTTATAGTTAGATTTAGTAATGGGTGGTGTTTATATAGGTAACCACTAGGTTATAGTTAGATTTAGTAATGGGTGGTGTTTATATAGTCCACCACTAGGTTATAGTTAGATTTAGTAATGGGTGGTGTTTATATAGGTAACCACTAGGTTATAGTTAGATTTAGTAATGGGTGGTGTTTATATAGATAACCACTAGGTTATAGTTAGATTTAGTAATGGGTGGTGTTTATATAGGTAACCACTAGGTTATAGTTAGATTTAGTAATGGGTGGTGTTTATATAGGTAACCACTAGGTTATAGTTAGATTTAGTAATGGGTGGTGTTTATATAGGTAACCACTAGGTTATAGTTAGATTTAGTAATGGGTGGTGTTTATATAGTCCACCACTAGGTTATAGTTAGATTTAGTAATGGGTGGTGTTTATATAGGTAACCACTAGGTTATAGTTAGATTTAGTAATGGGTGGTGTTTATATAGATAACCACTAGGTTATAGTTAGATTTAGTAATGGGTGGTGTTTATATAGGTAACCACTAGGTTATAGTTAGATTTAGTAATGGGTGGTGTTTATATAGGTAACCACTAGGTTATAGTTAGATTTAGTAATGGGTGGTGTTTATATAGGTAACCACTAGGTTATAGATAGATTTAGTAATGGGTGGTGTTTATATAGTCCACCACTAGGTTATAGTTAGATTTAGTAATGGGTGGTGTTTATATAGGTAACCACTAGGTTATAGTTAGATTTAGTAATGGGTGGTGTTTATATAGTCCACCACTAGGTTATAGTTAGATTTAGTAATGGGTGGTGTTTATATAGGTAACCACTAGGTTATAGATAGATTTAGTAATGGGTGGTGTTTATATAGTCCACCACTAGGTTATAGTTAGATTTAGTAATGGGTGGTGTTTATATAGGTAACCACTAGGTTATAGTTAGATTTAGTAATGGGTGGTGTTTATATAGTCCACCACTAGGTTATAGTTAGATTTAGTAATGGGTGGTGTTTATATAGGTAACCACTAGGTTATAGTTAGATTTAGTAATGGGTGGTGTTTATATAGGTAACCACTAGGTTATAGTTAGATTTAGTAATGGGTGGTGTTTATATAGGTAACCACTAGGTTATAGTTAGATTTAGTAATGGGTGGTGTTTATATAGTCCACCACTAGGTTATAGTTAGATTTAGTAATGGGTGGTGTTTATATAGGTAACCACTAGGTTATAGTTAGATTTAGTAATGGGTGGTGTTTATATAGGTAACCACTAGGTTATAGTTAGATTTAGTAATGGGTGGTGTTTATATAGTCCACCACTAGGTTATAGTTAGATTTAGTAATGGGTGGTGTTTATATAGTCCACCACTAGGTTATAGTTAGATTTAGTAATGGGTGGTGTTTATATAGTCCACCACTAGGTTATAGTTAGATTTAGTAATGGGTGGTGTTTATATAGTCCACCACTAGGTTATAGTTAGATTTAGTAATGGGTGGTGTTTATATAGTCCACCACTAGGTTATAGTTAGATTTAGTAATGGGTGGTGTTTATATAGTCCACCACTAGGTTATAGTTAGATTTAGTAATGGGTGGTGTTTATATAGGTAACCACTAGGTTATAGTTAGATTTAGTAATGGGTGGTGTTTATATAGGTAACCACTAGGTTATAGTTAGATTTAGTAATGGGTGGTGTTTATATAGGTAACCACTAGGTTATAGTTAGATTTAGTAATGGGTGGTGTTTATATAGGTAACCACTAGGTTATAGTTAGATTTAGTAATGGGTGGTCTTTATATAGGTAACCACTAGGTTATAGTTAGATTTAGTAATGGGTGGTGTTTATATAGGTAACCACTAGGTTATAGTTAGATTTAGTAATGGGTGGTGTTTATATAGGTAACCACTAGGTTATAGTTAGATTTAGTAATGGGTGGTGTTTATATAGGTAACCACTAGGTTATAGTTAGATTTAGTAATGGGTGGTGTTTATATAGGTAACCACTAGGTTATAGTTAGATTTAGTAATGGGTGGTGTTTATATAGGTAACCACTAGGTTATAGTTAGATTTAGTAATGGGTGGTGTTTATATAGTCCACGGCTAGGTTATAGTTAGATTTAGTAATGGGTGGTGTTTATATAGTCCACCACTAGGTTATAGTTAGATTTAGTAATGGGTGGTGTTTATATAGTCCACCACTAGGTTATAGTTAGATTTAGTAATGGGTGGTGTTTATATAGGTAGCCACTAGGTTATAGTTAGATTTAGTAATGGGTGGTGTTTATATAGATAACCACTAGGTTATAGTTAGATTTAGTAATGGGTGGTCTTTATATAGGTAACCACTAGGTTATAGTTAGATTTAGTAATGGGTGGTGTTTATATAGTCCACCACTAGGTTATAGTTAGATTTAGTAATGGGTGGTGTTTATATAGATAACCACTAGGTTATAGTTAGATTTAGTAATGGGTGGTGTTTATATAGGTAGCCACTAGGTTATAGTTAGATTTAGTAATGGGTGGTGTTTATATAGATAACCACTAGGTTATAGTTAGATTTAGTAATGGGTGGTCTTTATATAGGTAACCACTAGGTTATAGTTAGATTTAGTAATGGGTGGTGTTTATATAGTCCACCACTAGGTTATAGTTAGATTTAGTAATGGGTGGTGTTTATATAGTCCACCACTAGGTTATAGTTAGATTTAGTAATGGGTGGTGTTTATATAGGTAACCACTAGGTTATAGTTAGATTTAGTAATGGGTGGTGTTTATATAGGTAACCACTAGGTTATAGTTAGATTTAGTAATGGGTGGTGTTTATATAGATAACCACTAGGTTATAGTTAGATTTAGTAATGGGTGGTCTTTATATAGGTAACCACTAGGTTATAGTTAGATTTAGTAATGGGTGGTGTTTTTATAGGTAACCACTAGGTTATAGTTAGATTTAGTAATGGGTGGTGTTTATATAGGTAACCACTAGGTTATAGTTAGATTTAGTAATGGGTGGTGTTTATATAGGTAACCACTAGGTTATAGTTAGATTTAGTAATGGGTGGTGTTTATATAGTCCACCACTAGGTTATAGTTAGATTTAGTAATGGGTGGTGTTTATATAGGTAACCACTAGGTTATAGTTAGATTTAGTAATGGGTGGTGTTTATATAGGTAACCACTAGGTTATAGTTAGATTTAGTAATGGGTGGTGTTTATATAGGTAACCACTAGGTTATAGTTAGATTTAGTAATGGGTGGTGTTTATATAGGTAACCACTAGGTTATAGTTAGATTTAGTAATGGGTGGTGTTTATATAGGTAACCACTAGGTTATAGTTAGATTTAGTAATGGGTGGTGTTTATATAGGTAACCACTAGGTTATAGTTAGATTTAGTAATGGGTGGTGTTTATATAGTCCACCACTAGGTTATAGTTAGATTTAGTAATGGGTGGTGTTTATATAGGTAACCACTAGGTTATAGTTAGATTTAGTAATGGGTGGTGTTTATATAGGTAACCACTAGGTTATAGTTAGATTTAGTAATGGGTGGTGTTTATATAGGTAACCACTAGGTTATAGTTAGATTTAGTAATGGGTGGTGTTTATATAGGTAACCACTAGGTTATAGTTAGATTTAGTAATGGGTGGTGTTTATATAGGTAACCACTAGGTTATAGTTAGATTTAGTAATGGGTGGTGTTTATATAGTCCACCACTAGGTTATAGTTAGATTTAGTAATGGGTGGTGTTTATATAGTCCACCACTAGGTTATAGTTAGATTTAGTAATGGGTGGTGTTTATATAGTCCACCACTAGGTTATAGTTAGATTTAGTAATGGGTGGTGTTTATATAGTCCACCACTAGGTTATAGTTAGATTTAGTAATGGGTGGTGTTTATATAGGTAACCACTAGGTTATAGTTAGATTTAGTAATGGGTGGTGTTTATATAGTCCACCACTAGGTTATAGTTAGATTTAGTAATGGGTGGTGTTTATATAGGTAACCACTAGGTTATAGTTAGATTTAGTAATGGGTGGTGTTTATATAGTCCACCACTAGGTTATAGTTAGATTTAGTAATGGGTGGTGTTTATATAGGTAACCACTAGGTTATAGTTAGATTTAGTAATGGGTGGTGTTTATATAGGTAACCACTAGGTTATAGTTAGATTTAGTAATGGGTGGTGTTTATATAGTCCACCACTAGGTTATAGTTAGATTTAGTAATGGGTGGTGTTTATATAGGTAGCCACTAGGTTATAGTTAGATTTAGTAATGGGTGGTGTATATATAGGTAACCACTAGGTTATAGTTAGATTTAGTAATGGGTGGTGTTTATATAGGTAACCACTAGGTTATAGTTAGATTTAGTAATGGGTGGTGTTTATATAGGTAACCACTAGGTTATAGTTAGATTTAGTAATGGGTGGTGTTTATATAGGTAACCACTAGGTTATAGTTAGATTTAGTAATGGGTGGTGTTTATATAGGTAACCACTAGGTTATAGTTAGATTTAGTAATGGGTGGTGTTTATATAGGTAACCACTAGGTTATAGTTAGATTTAGTAATGGGTGGTGTTTATATAGGTAACCACTAGGTTATAGTTAGATTTAGTAATGGGTGGTGTTTATATAGGTAACCACTAGGTTATAGTTAGATTTAGTAATGGGTGGTGTTTATATAGGTAACCACTAGGTTATAGTTAGATTTAGTAATGGGTGGTGTTTATATAGGTAACCACTAGGTTATAGTTAGATTTAGTAATGGGTGGTGTTTATATAGGTAACCACTAGGTTATAGTTAGATTTAGTAATGGGTGGTGTTTATATAGGTAACCACTAGGTTATAGTTAGATTTAGTAATGGGTGGTGTTTATATAGGTAACCACTAGGTTATAGTTAGATTTAGTAATGGGTGGTGTTTATATAGGTAACCACTAGGTTATAGTTAGATTTAGTAATGGGTGGTGTTTATATAGGTAACCACTAGGTTATAGTTAGATTTAGTAATGGGTGGTGTTTATATAGGTAACCACTAGGTTATAGTTAGATTTAGTAATGGGTGGTGTTTATATAGGTAACCACTAGGTTATAGTTAGATTTAGTAATGGGTGGTGTTTATATAGGTAACCACTAGGTTATAGTTAGATTTAGTAATGGGTGGTGTTTATATAGGTAACCACTAGGTTATAGTTAGATTTAGTAATGGGTGGTGTTTATATAGGTAACCACTAGGTTATAGTTAGATTTAGTAATGGGTGGTGTTTATATAGGTAACCACTAGGTTATAGTTAGATTTAGTAATGGGTGGTGTTTATATAGGTAACCACTAGGTTATAGTTAGATTTAGTAATGGGTGGTGTTTATATAGGTAACCACTAGGTTATAGTTAGATTTAGTAATGGGTGGTGTTTATATAGGTAACCACTAGGTTATAGTTAGATTTAGTAATGGGTGGTGTTTATATAGGTAACCACTAGGTTATAGTTAGATTTAGTAATGGGTGGTGTTTATATAGGTAACCACTAGGTTATAGTTAGATTTAGTAATGGGTGGTGTTTATATAGGTAACCACTAGGTTATAGTTAGATTTAGTAATGGGTGGTGTTTATATAGGTAACCACTAGGTTATAGTTAGATTTAGTAATGGGTGGTGTTTATATAGGTAACCACTAGGTTATAGTTAGATTTAGTAATGGGTGGTGTTTATATAGGTAACCACTAGGTTATAGTTAGATTTAGTAATGGGTGGTGTTTATATAGTCCACCACTAGGTTATAGTTAGATTTAGTAATGGGTGGTGTTTATATAGTCCACCACTAGGTTATAGTTAGATTTAGTAATGGGTGGTGTTTATATAGGTAACCACTAGGTTATAGTTAGATTTAGTAATGGGTGGTGTTTATATAGGTAACCACTAGGTTATAGTTAGATTTAGTAATGGGTGGTGTTTATATAGGTAACCACTAGGTTATAGTTAGATTTAGTAATGGGTGGTGTTTATATAGGTAACCACTAGGTTATAGTTAGATTTAGTAATGGGTGGTGTTTATATAGGTAACCACTAGGTTATAGTTAGATTTAGTAATGGGTGGTGTTTATATAGGTAACCACTAGGTTATAGTTAGATTTAGTAATGGGTGGTGTGTTATATAGGTAACCACTAGGTTATAGTTAGATTTAGTAATGGGTGGTGTTTATATAGGTAACCACTAGGTTATAGTTAGATTTAGTAATGGGTGGTGTTTATATAGGTAACCACTAGGTTATAGTTAGATTTAGTAATGGGTGGTGTTTATATAGGTAACCACTAGGTTATAGTTAGATTTAGTAATGGGTGGTGTTTATATAGGTAACCACTAGGTTATAGTTAGATTTAGTAATGGGTGGTGTTTATATAGGTAACCACTAGGTTATAGTTAGATTTAGTAATGGGTGGTGTTTATATAGGTAACCACTAGGTTATAGTTAGATTTAGTAATGGGTGGTGTTTATATAGGTAACCACTAGGTTATAGTTAGATTTAGTAATGGGTGGTGTTTATATAGGTAACCACTAGGTTATAGTTAGATTTAGTAATGGGTGGTGTTTATATAGTCCACCACTAGGTTATAGTTAGATTTAGTAATGGGTGGTGTTTATATAGTCCACCACTAGGTTATAGTTAGATTTAGTAATGGGTGGTGTTTATATAGGTAACCACTAGGTTATAGTTAGATTTAGTAATGGGTGGTGTTTATATAGGTAACCACTAGGTTATAGTTAGATTTAGTAATGGGTGGTGTTTATATAGGTAACCACTAGGTTATAGTTAGATTTAGTAATGGGTGGTGTTTATATAGGTAACCACTAGGTTATAGTTAGATTTAGTAATGGGTGGTGTTTATATAGATAACCACTAGGTTATAGTTAGATTTAGTAATGGGTGGTGTGTACATAATCCACACACTAAAACCTGTGTGATCCAAACATAATTGACACGGAGACGAATCGAAACGAAGTTCAACTCATTTTCAACTTTTTTTTAAAACTCAAAAGTACATTTCTGTTCGAGACTCAAAAATACCACATTTCTGTACATGAGACTCATACGTTCTCCACAGCATCTCATCAATTTCTTCAACACCTCGGAGAGGTGAAGTTATAGTTTATATTTGGTCATGTGACGTTACTAAGTCCTCAGAGAGGTGAAGTAGTAGTTTATATTTAGTCGTGTGACGTTACTAAGTCCTCAGAGAAGTGAAGGTATAGTTTATATTTAGTCGTATGACGTTACTACATCCTCAGAGAGGTGAAGGTATAGTTTATATTTAGTCGTGTGACGTTACTAAGTCCTCAGAGAGGTGAAGGTATAGTTTATATTTAGTCGTGTGACGTTACTAAGTCCTCAGAGAGGTGAAGGTATAGTTTATATTTAGTCGTGTGACGTTACTAAGTCCTCAGAGAGGTGAAGGTATAGTTTATATTTAGTCGTGTGACGTTACTAAGTCCTCAGAGAAGTGAAGGTATAGTTTATATTTAGTCGTATGACGTTACTACATCCTCAGAGAGGTGAATTTATAGTTTATATTTAGTCGTGTGACGTTACTAAGTCCTCAGAGAGGTGAAGTAGTAGTTTATATTTAGTCGTGTGACGTTACTAAGTCCTCAGAGAAGTGAAGGTATAGTTTATATTTAGTCGTATGACGTTACTAAGTCCTCAGAGAGGTGAAGTTATAGTTTATATTTAGTCGTGTGACGTTACTAAGTCCTCAGAGAAGTGAAGTAGTAGTTTATATTTAGTCGTGTGACGTTACTACGTCCTCAGAGAAGTGATGGTATAGTTTATATTTAGTCGTATGACGTTACTACATCCTCAGAGAGGTGAAGTTATAGTTTATATTTAGTCGTGTGACGTTACTAAGTCCTCAGAGAGGTGAAGTAGTAGTTTATATTTAGTCGTGTGACGTTACTAAGTCCTCAGAGAAGTGAAGGTATAGTTTATATTTAGTCGTATGACGTTACTACATCCTCAGAGAGGTGAAGTTATAGTTTATATTTAGTCGTGTGACGTTACTAAGTCCTCAGAGAGGTGAAGTAGTAGTTTATATTTAGTCGTGTGACGTTACTAAGCCTGGGTCCTAAATGGTACTGTATTCCCTATGTAGTGTACTGCTTTTGACTAGGACCCATGTAGGGCTCTGGTCAACAGTAGTCCACTATAAAAGGAATAGGGTGCGTTTGGGACATATGATAAACCTGGCGTCTTACTCTTAACAAGACAGGAAGGCTCAGCCGAGCGTTCAAGAGCAACGTTCAATAATGAAACAGAACGAACACTTTGAAACAGCTGGGGAACAACACTCTCTCTCAGTCAGTGTGTGTGTGTGTGTGTGTGTGTGTGTGTGTGTTGTGTTATGTGTGTACGTGTGTGTGTGTGTGTGTGTTTGTGCGTTCAGTGTGTGTGTGTTCGATCAGTGTGTGTGTGTGGTGTGTATGTGTGTTTGTGTGTGTGCGTTCAGTGTGTGTGTGTGTGTGTGTGTGTGTTCAGTGTGTGTGTGTGTGTGTGTGTGTGTGTGTGTGTGTGTGTGTGTGTGTGTGTGTGCGTTCAGTGTGTGTGTGTGTGTGTGTGTGTGTGTGTGTGTGTGTGTGTGTGTGTGTGTGTGTGTGTGTTCAGTGTGTGTGTGTTCGATCAGTGTGTGTGTGTGTGTGTGTTCAGTGTGTGTGTGTGTGTTCAGTGTGTGTGTGTTCGATCAGTGTGTGTGTGTGTGTGTGTTCAGTGTGTGTGTGTGTGTTCAGTGTGTGTGTGTGTGTTCAGTGTGTGTGTGTGTGTTCAGTGTGTGTGTGTGTGTTCAGTGTGTGTGTGTTCAGTGTGTGTGTGTTCAGTGTGTGTGTGTTCAGTGTGTGTGTGTGTTCAGTGTGTGTGTGTTCAGTGTGTGTGTGTTCAGTGTGTGTCTGTGTCTGTGTGTGTGTGTGTTCAGTGTGTGTGTGTGTGTGTGTGTGTGTGCGTTCAGTGTGTGTGTGTTCAGTGTGTGTGTGTTCAGTGTGTGTGTGTGTGTGTGTGCGTTCAGTGTGTGTGTGTTCAGTGTGTGTGTGTGTGTGTGTGTGTTCAGTGTGTGTGTGTGTGTGTGTGTGTTCAGTGTGTGTGTGTGTGTTCAGTGTGTGTGTGTGTGTTCAGTGTGTGTGTGTGTGTTCAGTGTGTGTGTGTGTGTGTGTGTGTTCAGTGTGTGTGTGTGTTCAGTTCTTATGGGCAACTGATGTTAATTAAACTTTCATGTATTCTCTCTTTCTCTTTTTTATTTTTCTCTCTCCCCCAGGGGACTCTCTCTGTCTCTCTCTCTCTCTCTCTCTCTCTCTCCCCCAGGGGACTCTCTCTGTCTCTCTCTCCCCCAGGGGACTCTCTCTGTCTCTCTCTCCCCCAGGGGACTCTCTCTGTCTCTCTCTCCCCCAGGGGACTCTCTCTGTCTCTCTCTCCCCCAGGGGACTCTCTCTGTCTCTCTCTCCCCCAGGGGACTCTCTCTGTCTCTCTCTCCCCCAGGGGACTCTCTCTGTCTCTCTCTCCCCCAGGGGACTCTCTCTCTCTCTCTCTCTCTCTCGCTCTCTCTCTCTCAATGTCAGTATTTCTCTCTCTCTCTCTCTCAATGTCAGTATTTCTCTCTCTCTCTCTCTCTCTCTCTGTCTCTCTCTCCCCCAGGGGACTCTCTCTCTCTCTCTCTCCCCCAGGGGACTCTCTCTGTCTCTCTCTCTCTCTCTCTCTCTCTCTCTCTCCCCCAGGGGACTCTCTCTGTCTCTCTCTCCCCCAGGGGACTCTCTCTGTCTCTCTCTCCCCCAGGGGACTCTCTCTGTCTCTCTCTCCCCCAGGGGACTCTCTCTGTCTCTCTCTCCCCCAGGGGACTCTCTCTGTCTCTCTCTCCCCCAGGGGACTCTCTCTGTCTCTCTCTCCCCCAGGGGACTCTCTCTGTCTCTCTCTCCCCCAGGGGACTCTCTCTGTCTCTCTCTCCCCCAGGGGACTCTCTCTGTCTCTCTCTCCCCCAGGGGACTCTCTCTGTCTCTCTCTCCCCCAGGGGACTCTCTCTGTCTCTCTCTCCCCCAGGGGACTCTCTCTGTCTCTCTCTCCCCCAGGGGACTCTCTCTCTCTCTCTCTCTCTCTCGCTCTCTCTCTCTCAATGTCAGTATTTCTCTCTCTCTCTCTCTCAATGTCAGTATTTCTCTCTCTCTCTCTCTCTCTCTCTGTCTCTCTCTCCCCCAGGGGACTCTCTCTCTCTCTCTCTCCCCCAGGGGACTCTCTCTGTCTCTCTCTCTCTCTCTCTCTCTCTCTCCCCCAGGGGACTCTCTCTGTCTCTCTCTCCCCCAGGGGACTCTCTCTGTCTCTCTCTCCCCCAGGGGACTCTCTCTGTCTCTCTCTCCCCCAGGGGACTCTCTCTGTCTCTCTCTCCCCCAGGGGACTCTCTCTGTCTCTCTCTCCCCCAGGGGACTCTCTCTGTCTCTCTCTCCCCCAGGGGACTCTCTCTGTCTCTCTCTCCCCCAGGGGACTCTCTCTCTCTCTCTCTCTCTCTCGCTCTCTCTCTCTCAATGTCAGTATTTCTCTCTCTCTCTCTCTCAATGTCAGTATTTCTCTCTCTCTCTCTCTCTCTCTCTGTCTCTCTCTCCCCCAGGGGACTCTCTCTCTCTCTCTCTCCCCCAGGGGACTCTCTCTGTCTCTCTCTCTCTCTCTCTCTCTCTCTCCCCCAGGGGACTCTCTCTGTCTCTCTCTCCCCCAGGGGACTCTCTCTGTCTCTCTCTCCCCCAGGGGACTCTCTCTGTCTCTCTCTCCCCCAGGGGACTCTCTCTGTCTCTCTCTCCCCCAGGGGACTCTCTCTGTCTCTCTCTCCCCCAGGGGACTCTCTCTGTCTCTCTCTCCCCCAGGGGACTCTCTCTGTCTCTCTCTCCCCCAGGGGACTCTCTCTGTCTCTCTCTCCCCCAGGGGACTCTCTCTGTCTCTCTCTCCCCCAGGGGACTCTCTCTGTCTCTCTCTCCCCCAGGGGACTCTCTCTGTCTCTCTCTCCCCCAGGGGACTCTCTCTGTCTCTCTCTCCCCCAGGGGACTCTCTCTCTCTCTCTCTCTCTCTCGCTCTCTCTCTCTCAATGTCAGTATTTCTCTCTCTCTCTCTCTCAATGTCAGTATTTCTCTCTCTCTCTCTCTCTCTCTCTGTCTCTCTCTCCCCCAGGGGACTCTCTCTCTCTCTCTCTCCCCCAGGGGACTCTCTCTGTCTCTCTCTCTCTCTCTCTCTCTCTCTCCCCCCAGGGGACTCTCTCTGTCTCTCTCTCCCCCAGGGGACTCTCTCTGTCTCTCTCTCCCCCAGGGGACTCTCTCTGTCTCTCTCTCCCCCAGGGGACTCTCTCTGTCTCTCTCTCCCCCAGGGGACTCTCTCTGTCTCTCTCTCCCCCAGGGGACTCTCTCTGTCTCTCTCTCCCCCAGGGGACTCTCTCTCTCTCTCTCTCTCTCTCGCTCTCTCTCTCTCAATGTCAGTATTTCTCTCTCTCTCTCTCTCTCTCTCTGTCTCTCTCTCTCTCTCTCTCTCTCTCTCTCAATGTCAGTATTTCTCTCTCTCTCTCTCTCTCTCTCTGTCTCTCTCTCTCTCTCTCTCCCCCCGGGACTCTCTCTCTCTCTCTCTCTCTCTCTCTCTCTCTCTCTCTCTATGTCAGTATTTCTCTCTCTCTCTCTCTCTCTCTCTGTCTCTCTCTCTCTCTCTCTCTCTCTCTCTCAATGTCAGTATTTCTCTCTCTCTCTCTCTCTCTCTCTCTCTCTCTCTCTCTCTCTCTCTCTCTCTCTCTCTCTCTCTCTCTCACTCTCTCCCCCAGGGGACTCTCT